>NW_026624138.1:133201-161505 GCF_030028575.1 Malurus melanocephalus
ACCATCACCCATCCATCCACAACTCATCCATGCATCCACCCTTCATCTGTCCATCCACCATCACCCGTCCATCTACAACTCATCCATCCATCCACCCCTCATCCGTCCATCCACCCATCATCAGTTCATCTGTCTGTCCATCTGTCCCTCCATCCACCCACCCATGAGCTCATGAACCCGGCTGGCGCTGCCCGAGGAGCCGCTGTGGCCTCGGTAGCGTTCAGTGAGTAAAACACAGGCCAGCAGTCTCCTGTCGCTGTGGGTTCAAATGGAAAGWCWGTAGGGTTAGGTTAGAGATTARGGRAAAGGGTTTTACTGKGACGCTGGMACAGGGTGCCCAGAGAAGCTGTRGCTGYYCCAYCCCTGGAAGTGTTYRAGGGCTGGYTGGATGGGGCTAGGAGCAACGTGGGATAGTGGAAKGTGTCTTTGCCATGGCAGAGGGATGGAATGAGAGGATCTCCAAGSGCCCCTYCCAACCCAAACCAYYSCWCAATTCCATCTYGCTGTCCCCAGTGCTGAYAGCCCAGGCTGAGAGCAGGGCTGCTGCCCTGGCTGTGCCCATGTCCCTCCTCCTCCTCCTCTCAGAAAGGATAAATTGCCCCAGAGCTGGACAGAGCTTGGGGTGAAGGTACTGCTACCCACTGCCACTGCTGTCAGAATCACAGAGCCCAAAAAGCCATTGCAAATGTCTGGTTCTTTCTCCAGTGGGATTCACCATTTGGTGCCTTTTTTAATCATCTCTGCGCTGCACTCACGCTAAGCCATGACAGTACGTTTCCTGGCAACTTCCAGTAATTTTATCTGGCTCTTGCTTTCAGCCATTTCTGCAAGACAAATGAGTTATAAGCTGCTGGAATAAAGCCTCTTTTAATTCAAAAACGCTTGGCAAATAGACATTCTTTAAAATCTTTCCCCCATCATCTTTAGCTCACAATAGATCTCTCACTTCTCTATGACATTAAAAGTCCCTGGGCAGAGCAATGGTGACCAGCAGGTGATTGTGCCTCAGTTCCTTTGTCTGGACGCTTAATTGCACTGTGAGTTTTACCCTATTTAAAATACTTTGTKTTGCTTTCCCACGTAAAGAAGAGCTGCAGTTGTCCCAGGCACAYGACACTGTGAATGAGAGGAGGACTGGTCAGTGAAATCACGGCTCTGTCGSTGTGATTCACTCCCTGACGTTGTTTGAGGTTTCCCTGTTGGACAGGGYAAGGCTGGCGCCCTGATTCGACCAGTGTAAGCAGGATTAGCTGGGATGGTACCTGTGCAACAATAACTCCATCTTGGCATTTGCAGACTATTTAAATGCTGAGATGAAAGGCTCTGCTTAAGTGGGGATGCTTTCCCTGTCATCAGCACAGCAGATGTGTGTCTGCACAGCAYAGGAGCTGTTGATTCAGCCCCTTGGTGCGTCAGAACCACCGTCATGGCSAAGCATTTCCCCCATTTCTGTCCTTTTTTTCCCAAATCCGTGCTGCTGCCTGGAGCTGGCGAGTGCAGAGAGACCTAGAACCTCACTCATTCCGGAATACTTCAGGAAGTAAGGGCAGTTAAGGAATGGAAATAAACAACAAAAGTATGCRTTCTCTGCTTGTAAATTAACCCACTTTATGACTGTAGACTTTGCATAAAACAGACAGAGCCAAACATCACCTGGACAGCTCAGGCTCTGTGGAATTTCTCCCGTGACTGTAACAGCAGCCTGCTCTTGCTTACTCACTTATGCTCTCATTGCCTTTCATGTAATAATGATATCAGCTTACACATTGGCACACGAGGATTAAAGGCTACAGATTTATTATCTTCCCTTAAAATACTATTTTTAGTTTCTAATTGCTGATTAAGAACATCAGGATGCAACCTTTCCAGCATCTTTCCCATACATCCACTGCTACATATTCATCACGCTACAGTGCRCTTGGTTTGCAATCAGATAAACCAACAGGAGCAATGTGGGCGCTAAGAAACTAAGCCAACACCTGCTTACTCTTTTTTTTTTTTTTTCTAATAGCTGCAATGCAGGCTCTTCTCTAATTCCTGATTCAAGAAGCTACTAAAAATCACTAGTTTGATATATTAAATATTGGCAACAGTCACATTTTTTCTCTCCTCTGCAGATGTTTTATGGTTTTGTTAAAATAACTTGGAAATAAGCAGGGATAAGAGTCTGCTATGAACTGTGACAATCACAACCCATGGGGGTTCAGATCTGAGTCCTCCTAAGAAAATAAGGACAGAGAGATTTGCAATAGAGTATATCCATCTATTTGGCCCTACAAAGACTTATCTATTTTGGTTTGGTCCATTCCTTACTTAAATCATGGAATGATTTGGGTTGAAAGGTACTTTAAAGCCCATCCAGTTTTGTCTCCCCTGCCATGGCAGGGACACCTCCCACTGTCCCAGGCTGCTCCCAGCCCCAATGTCCAGCCTGGCCTTGGGCACTGCCAGGGATCCAGGGGCAGCCACAGCTGCTCTGGGCACCCTGTGCCAGGGCSTSCCCACCCTCCCAGCCAGGAATCCTTTCCCAATATCCCATCCATCCSTGYSYTCTGGCAATGGGAARCCATTCCCTSTGTCCTSTCCCTCCAGGCTCCTCTCCAAAGTCCTACTGCTCTGTCCTACAGATGCCTCCACATCAAACCAGCTTCAGTGTGCCACCTTCCCAACAGATCCCTCTTTCAGATCAATGCTGCTGGGAAYGGAAGCTCTTTGAAGCCATCCCTGGAGCAGGAGCCACCTTGCACAAAGGGGGTAACAGGGACAATGACTTTGTGACATCCTTGTACTGACACAAGTGCACACCAAGAGAGAACCCGGCTCAGCTCCTGACCAACACATGGAGCTTGTTGAAAGCTTCACACCTTGAAAACTAAATATATCTTCCTCTCTATGCACTGGAACCAAACACACGTGGGTGGGGTTTCGGCTGTGTGTCTGAAGCCACACAAATTAAAGTTCCTCACTATTTAACCAGCCTGGGAGCAGTCAAGGAACACAAACTTTGTGCCCAAAAGGAGCTTTGGAGCAGTTGACTCACCAAGAAGGTTCATTGGTACCRACTCTGTTTTAAGAACTGAACTGCTTGCAAACCAGTTCATGAGCCAAAGGCACACAGCTCCTGGAGCTGAGCAGAGGTCAGAATTCTCACTTTGTGCTCCACCAGCTCAGCGTGGCCTTCTCTTAACAGCAGGTCATAGCTGCTTGGATGAGGAGTTACCCCATGGCTGGGGTTGCTCTGTTTTTATTGATTTTCCAGGCACAYTTTCCTGCTCACTCATTTCTCACCAGGCAATTCTCACGTTATCCAGCCTCCTGTCCTTTGAAGATGCASCAGAGCTGCTGTTGAAGCCAACAACAGCCAAATCTCTGCATCACTGGCAGGATGTTGCTGTGAAGGTTTACGGGATTGACTTCTCAGTGACTAAACCTAAAGCTGAGAGTACAAGAGAGCCGACCTTGGAAAATTATCTCATCCTGTTCAGAGTCACACAGAACCATTTGCCAAATCTCTTAATATAAAATATTTCACGTCATGGATTGACAGAGTTCCTTTCTTACCCTTCCTTCCGTCCACACCAAATCCGATAAGTGACTTCTCTCAGGGAGAAGCTCAGAGGATGGAGATCCGGTCACTTTACGTGCTAAGGACAGAAGTCTCAGCTTTTTACTGTAGAAACAGGAAACACTGTCAGATCCTTCTGGACAATTCTATTGTTACATGAGCAAATACAAATTTTGGTCAGGGTGAAAATGGCAGAGGGCATCTCTCTGCTACTTGCAGGTCAAAGACCCTGGAGATGAAGGATGCAAATTCCAGCTCAGCAAATTCCATGGCCAACTGCAGCACTGTCTCCTTTTAGCATTTTTGTCCACTTTCTGGGTTTGTAGAGTTTGATGTTTGAATGTCACAGAGGAAAATGCAATATTCCACTCACTTCCAATTCCTTGTCAGAATATTTTTGGACCAAAGCATCCAAGCTTTCAACTTGAAAGAACCAAAGTTCTGTCAGCATTTCCAGCCTGGGTCTGGATGTGAGACTGGGCCCTGMTCTGMCCAYTCTGCTTCTCACTYKTTACAGGATATTCCCTTTTGGMRGAATAGCTGCCAGTTTGGGGAAGCTGTTTAAAGACTCACAAGTCTGATACACAAAGTGCAGAGACAAYGCAAGGGAACAYGTGCCCAAAACCTTGGACTACCCARGCCCAGGAGCCATCGTATCCAGCACTCTGCTCCTGCTGTTTCTATACTCTCACCAAMRGCCTGSAAACAATCCTTCCACAACACCCCAGACAGATATGGCCTTCAAGCCCCTGAACCTCCTCATCCTCCATTCTTCCCTGCAGTTCCTGCCGCTCACTTCAGCCAGCCCCAGGTGTGGTTTGCACAAGCTGCTTGCCAGGCTCCCTGCTCTGCAGCAGCCACGSGCAGGGCAGCGGTGCAGCCGTGTCACTGCCCCCAGCACGGGTTCCAGCCACCGGCTACACCAGTTCTGACCCACAGCTCCCCCCCAGCCCCTCCTTCTCTGGTTATTTCCTGACACTAATGCCTGTTTTTGTTGTTCCAGGGTCTAATTTGGGGGGAGCGCTGGAGCTCTGGGCAGCACCGTTCACAAACCCCGGCTCTGCGCTCGGCGCTGCTCGGGGTTTGCGTTTGGGACGAGCCAGAACTCCCAGTTCCCGTTTGATAACCGGTTTGTTCTGTCGCTGGGAGACACGCCCTCTCTCTGTAAATGTTACAAATCAGGCGTATCTGATCCATTATGCACTAACTGCTGCTGCTTCCCACTTCCAGCTCCTATTAGAGGGAGCGCTCATGCCAGAAATGTCACGGTGGCATCRTGTGACAGGTGGTATTGATTTAGCGCCGTTGGGGTTTAATGTCACTCTCGTTCAGTGGGACACACGGCCAGCGCACACGGATTCCCGGCAGTGGGGCAGGTCAGGACAGGAGCTCCCAGCCAATCCCATGCCAGCCCTGGGACTCGGGAATTACATCGGGAATTCTGCTGCAGACCACATTTGAGTATCTGCTCTGAGCTGCAAAAGCATTGTCATTACAGTTTTTATGATTCATAGAATCCCACAATGGTTTGGGAGGATCTTAAAGCCCATCCAGTGCCACCCCCTGCCATGGGCAYRGACATTTCCACTGTCCCAGGGTCCTCCAACCCCTGTCCARCCTGGCCTTGGGCACTGCCAGGGATCCAGGGGCAGCCACAGCTTCTCTGGGCACCCTGTGCCAGGCCCTCCCCACCCTCACAGGGAAGAATTTCTTTTGTAAAAGAAACAAAATTGCAGCTATAAATCATAAGACTCRATTCTGAGGTTTCATGGCAGGTTTACAGCTGACAATGAGAAGGGAGGTGACTTKTTTGGTGTCACACCAGGAACAGCTGAGAGCAGAACCCTGCTCTGCCCACTCCCTCCTTTTCACTCTTTACAGGATATTCCCTTTTGGCAGAATAGCTGCCAGTTTGGGGCAGCTGCTCAAAGGCTCTCAATTCTGATGCACAAAGTGCAGAGACAACCCAAGGGAACACATGCCCAAAACYTGGTACTGCCCAGGCCCWGGAGCCATBGTATCCAGCACTCTGCTCCTGCCACTCCTGCACCCTCACCAACAGSCTGCAAACAATCCTTCCACAGCCCTCCATCTGGCTGTGACTGTGGACACTGCTAAAACATTGAGCATTATAACACATGGAGTCTCTGCCACCAAGGATGTTTGCCAGAAAAGCTCAGACTGACCCAGAGTCTCTGCTGCTGCCAGACTCTGAACTGGTGCAGAGTACTCTGAATCCACTGGCCTGACATGACCCAAACCTCCAAATGATTTTTTGGTTTAATTTTCCTTGCTGTCTCAAAGTAGGTAGTCTGCCAAGAAGCCAAGCAAGGCCCAGCCCTGTGCCTGATAAACATCTCCCCATCTCGATTTCCCAAGCTTTTGGGAAAGTTAAGCAACTCTCACAGAAAGTGATTTCTATACATAACATTATTCTGTGGAGAGCTGCAGATCAGAGCCCTGTGCCACAAAATGGAGCTGAGGGCTGGGGCAGCAGAGCATCCACCACCCCCCACAGGTTAGTCAAAAATAAAAACTGTCATTCATCTGAGAAATGTCACAAAGCCCTGAGTCATTGTTTATTCTAAATAGCACCRGCTCCCATCTTCAAAGTGGTGTTGAATGACTCCAACTGCTAAATGAACTCAAGAAAAGCAAAGACAACAACCCAGCTTTTGTGTGCAGGGGTTGCTGRTTGCTGAGGCAGTGGATCTGGCAGGTTGGGGGAAGAAAGGAACGTTCTTCCACCTGGGAAAGAACCCCAGGAAGCAGAGGCTCCGTGCTCAACGGCCACTGGAGATAACAAGAGGTGTTCCAGGGTTCAATCCTGGCTGTTCATTCAAAACAACAAACACCCATGAGATGTCAATGGTCAAAAGTTAAGTGGTTTCTGAACTCATTCCATGCAGGCTTCTATGTAAATCAATTGCTGTGACTTGGAAGGGAGGATGTTTTCTTGGAGACAAGCTATCACTTGCAGTTCCCTTTCATGTCTTTCCAATTGAAAATTTCCTAATTTATAAGTGCCAAAAAGTTATAGGCAACCCATTTTGCTGATAGCAAAATTAAGCCTTAAACTTGTCTGCAATGATACACCAAATGYTTTGCAAGCTAGAAAAAATAATTTATTTCAAGTAATAAAGAGGAAAACGTTATGGACAATGAAGCATTAATGTTGCATCCCAAAATCTCACATACAAAAACCATTCCAACACCACATTCAGCCTCTAAGTGAAGAGCTCGGCACTGAAATGCCTGCAGGGAAAGTAGTAAACAATTACAACTGAAAAGTAATTTGGTGACACAGCATTGACTAATGAACAACAGTGAAATGTCCAACATTACATACAGTTAAAGACAAACAACTGAGCAAAGTAGAAATATCCACAAATGGATTGCCACAACTATAAATTTCTCTGAAGTTCAAGGTAAGTAACAAGTTTGAACAGAAGGAGCATATCCCAGATATCCAAGTAGCTGGAATTAAAAGCTGTACCCCATAATATATTAATTTAATAATCCATAAGTGAGYGACATGCTAACTTGCAAACATCCTGTTAAATGAGCAGAAAAACTTTGTGTAAAAAATGTGAACTGTCTCCATTACCAGCAATGGGTTTGTACAGAATAGAGCACAGCTCTGACACAGAGCTTGGTGCTTTGGGATGTGTTCAAAGCAAAGCCGGATTTTCCTAAGAGCCCAGTTGTGACAAACAGCTCTGTCCCCACCTTCCCCTGGCCCTAGATCAGCAGCCAGGCCTGGCACACCCATCTGGTGGTTCCAATCCAAAGCACAGCCAGGGTCACCTGCTGCCCACCTGAACACCTTCCAGAGCACAACTCCACAAACACCAGCAGGGATGCAGAAGGGTTTCCTTTCAGCTTATCACAAGCACCTACAAAGACTCTTAAGGTGTCACACAAAYCCTGCTTTACTGCAGTCTCCAAGTTTTTCTAGCAGCAGCAGTGTTTTAAAAATATTCATTTATTTTTTCTCTATTTTAGTGAACTCTTAAGACAACATTTAGAAYGAACAATTTGTCTCAAAAGGAAAGACTGAGTATTTTTTAAATTATTATTATTTCCATCTTGAAGACACCACCTTCCTTTGCCCTCATCTTACATTGCAAACATGTTTGCACAGGTGAGGTCTGTGCCACCTGCAGCACTGTGTGTACAGTTCTAAGGTGGCAGGGTCACAGTGTTTCCTTCAMGCAACGGCATCAACACAACAATGAGAAGTAGGAACATTTGCACATACAAAAGAGAAAYAMACATTGCAYAAAAAGCAAATCCAGTCCTATAGTAAGTCTAAACTGGAGAAGATGGTAAATTCYAAAGTCCCAAATTCCCATCTGGGAAAAAGGTGAGCCTGAGAAGAGTTTTACCTGTTGATACTCTGACTCTGACTCTGAGCCAGGCAAGCACCTGAACAGCAGAATTCTCTTCCTGCACCTGCAGCTGTGTATGTACAGAAYTGAAATTAAATATCCTGTTGGCAGCAAGCTCCTAAGTCAATACAGAAAAGCTGTGAAGACAGGAAAGGGTGTAAGACCTCAACTGTTATTTAAATTTGCATTGACTAAATGCYTTTTAGAAGTCATAACATTTGTCACAACCACATTAAAAAGAATTGTATTTATCCACTAAAGAACTTGTTAGCAGCTCAGAGTAAATTCTCAGCTCTCTCCTCAATAGGAAACAATATTCACCAAGTAAACAAGTATCTGGGTGTGGAAAACSTTCCTCATGAAACCCTCCACTGCCTGCACAAGGAGGAGATGCAAGGGTAGGCCTTGGGCAGCCCCTTTAAGGACATTGACTGTGACAGTTCTCACACCAGCTGAGCTTCCCCACCGCCCTGCTGGCAGCTTAAAATAAAACTAAATAGAATCATTTCAGTTTGGGAAAAATCCTGATGAAGAGAATCATGCTGATGAATATAAAACAAACTACAATTAACATTATCCACAGCAGCCAGTTGACGGATTTCTTGGCGTGCTGCTCCAGACGGTCAGATTCGTCCTTGAGCTTCTCAAAGTTCTGGTCTGCCATCCTGAGGGAGTGTGACAGAGTCTAGGGAGCAAAGAGAGAAAACAGTGTCAGGTTCACAGCTTCCAGCTCTAGCAGCTTCCTCCAACATAGGAAAGATTCAACTGCAAATAGCAGCAGACAGGTATTGCCCCCAGTCTCCCCCATTCCAATCCCACCTGGAACTGAGTTACAGCATTTCACTATCAGCACTTGGGTTGCAAAACTGAGGGGTTACAGCTCAGCATGTGCTACCTGGTTGTCCTGTTTGATCACGTTCTGGGCAGCCAGAGTGTTGTTTTTGAGGCTTCGAGCCAAGCTGAGCATCTCCTCAGCCAGCTTCTCCTGCATGTCCTGGTGGTGCTGCAGCACGGCATCCAGCTCCACTGCTGACTGCTTCTCATCYGATGGGAGGCCTCTGAAAGAGCACAAGGGGAAAAAATGGGATTTATACTTCGTTGTGAAGCAATCTCACAAGTTTTCCCCAGACTTTGTAACTCTACAAGACCCATTAAGTCAGCTGAAGTCATTACATTTTGGTTTTTATCAGCAGACACTTCACACAGTTTCAAGCATATCTGGGAATTAAAGGTCATTGGGAAAACAGTTCCCAAAACACTGAGCACTGGAATGAGAAATTTTGACTTACTTTCGCTTCCTTAAGCTCAACTCCTCAGAATCTGGCAAAAAAAAAAAAAAATGCATTTAGCACCTTATAAACTCCCATGCAATCACAGGCTGAAAAAACTATTCTCCTGTAAGGGATTTTTGGATATCCAAATCCTACTTATCCTCARCCCCAAGAAATATGAGTGTCAAATGCCTACCTGCTTTCCCCTGGGAAAAGAGGACACCCAACATCAAAAGAGGGGAAAAACCCCAGCTGAATCATATCCCTGAGGGCAGGGTTTCAGCCCATGTATCTTGGTGTTCTTTCAGGACACGTTGGATTGGCCCAGCTCCAGCTGCTCTAACAGTAGCCATGGAAACCTCAATTAATTCCTCCCAGCTCCCTACGTGAATAACATGGCTGTGTATTCCAGAGGAACTGAACAACACCTACTCAAAGCACCCAGAATCACATGATTCACTCACAGCAGAAGGGAACAGGAGCAATAATAAATTGTCCCTGCTAATTCTGTAATGAGTGTCTGTTTCTGCACCAATGCCACAAAAAGAGGTTCCTGCARGTCCCTGCTACCATTGAGAACAACACCTCTGCTTTCATCTGTCAGCGTTTCTGGTTTAGTTGGTTATTAAAATCTGCTGTCTTGAAAAAGAAGTGAGGCACTAAATTAAAAATACACTTTGGGAAATCTTGAACATGTSACCCTCCCCTCCCTGTAAGACTAAGGTTGAATAAAGTCAGAGGAAACAACAGATCAAACTTACCACCAGTAGCCAGGGGGTCCTGGGAGGACAAAGAGAACCAAAACAGCAGATTACAAAGGGTCAGTGATAAAGGACAGCCCCCAGGCCTGGCAGAGTGCCCTTGCCCAGGATTTAGAGATAAAAAGGTGACTCCCCACCCAGCCTGGGACACTTTTTAAACACRGCCACCCAAGGCAGCTGAACACAACCAGGACAATCTGCAAATATCAGCAAAGCAGCACTGAACATACTGTGCCAAGCAGCTCACTCCTCATCTGGCCCGTGCACCGCGCCTTGGTCTGCAGGTGGACGGTTTTGGTGGCCGGGGTTCTCTCCTTGGCTGTCGTAGGGGTGCGTCCAGGGGCCAGGAACTGGTTTGCCAGAGCCTTTTCCGTTGAGGAAGGCTGGGAAGAAGCAATGAAAATTCATGGATGTCACATTCTGTAGTGTGAGGCACCTGGGGTGTGACCCACAAAGGATGAGGGTGCAACTCCACAGCTGCTTCTCAACAGTGAAGGCAGAGTGAACAGCAGCACTGACTGCACCCCACTAACTAAAACCCAGCTTATTGGCACTTCACAGCTCTCCAAGTGTACCTGGCACCATCCCAGACATGTGTCAGGCCTGAGGGACAGTACCTGCCCCTGCATCTCACAGCCAAGGAGTGAGAATGTAGGCMAGGTGTACTTTGATTTTGAAAAGAAGCTTCAGATTTCATACAATACATCCCTTTAAGGAAATATGAATCCGTTATATTTATTCAGGGTTTCACAAGGACTGCCTAATAAGATGTTAACACTTGTTATTTTGAGATACAAGATATAAGTAAACATAGCAATAAAGTGAGTGTAAGCACAGAACACTGAAGCCTTTTCAAGCTGAACTAGCAGATCTTACCAATTTTTCAGCTTCTAGAAGTCCCTTTAGGAAGTCCACTTTGCGAGAGTATTCATTTAGCAGCTCGGGGGCTGGTTTGCTATTGGAATTGAAAGATAATAATATGAAAGCCAAAAGTTACCAGCATTTTCTACTGTTCTACTTTCCAAAYAAAACTTTTAAAAAACCCCACGTGGTTCTTCAAAGAAGCAGAAATAGCTTCAGGTTGGGAACACACTTATAACCCTCTGCAAATCACCTTTTCCAAGGCAGGGATTGCTAGGGGCACACGTATTTTCATAGGGAGCATCTACAGTGATGTGGTGTTTGTAGRCTATGGCTGACTTACAGGTAAGAGATTATTGAATCACAGAGTCATTAATATTGGAAAAGGTCGCCAAGTCCAACAGCAAATCCCGGGATTCAACTGAATCCTCCCCATTCCCACTAAACCATATTGCAAAGTGCCACATCTGCTCTCTTTCAGAACACTTGCAGGGATGGCGACTCCACCACTTCCCTGGGCAGTCTGATTCAGTGCTTTACCACTCTTTCAGTAAATGATTTTTTTTCTGGTATCCAATCTGGACCTCCCCTGGCACAGCCTGAAGGCGTTTCCTCTGAAACACAAACCTACAACCGGCACCCAGGGGCTCAGCGCGCTCACCTGGACTGCTTCTTCAGCTCCCGGAGCATGTCCTCCAGAGCAGCCACATACTGAGGACAAAAATACGACTTTAAGCGGCAGCATTAAGGAGTAACACCCGGTCAGGCAAAGGCTGGGGGTTTAACACCACAACGCTCCTCGCCCCGGTWCTGAGGGGCCGGACGCGGCGCTGGGGCAGAGAGGGGCACGGCGGCCTCACCTTCTCCAGCCGCCACTCCTCGGGGTCCCGCCGCTCCGCCGCCAGCGCCTCGCACCGGCTCAGGAGCCGCATCAGGTTCAGCTCCAGCCGCGTCGGCGCCATGGCGGCACCGGAACTCGCCTCAGCGCCCTGCGCCATCTTGGGGCGGGCCGCGGGGCGGGGCGGGAAGCGCCGGGCGGGCTGTGACCCACCCGCGTTATTTAAAAAAAAAAATCCAAAATACTCTCCCAAGCCAGCTCAAAGCCACCGCCCGTTCACGGGCTGTCACGATCCGCTTTAGTTGAGCGGGGGTCATGATAGGTTCTTTTGGAATCTCAGAGTGCAAAAGAAAACGAAGGGCAAATATATATGCTTCAAATAATCAGGGACAATTTATTTGGGTATTTTGCGACAGAAGAGGGTGAGAGAGAGAGAGAAAGAGAGAGAAAGTGGGTTATATAGCTACCAACAGAGTTGACGAGGTCTTCCAAGGTCCCACGATGGTCGTCAGTCTGTTGGTAGAGAGATCTCCAAAGTAGTCTTTTCGGGGGAGACTTTTTATAGTCTTTTTCAAAGCGAGTGGCTGCAGGTCAGGAGGGGGTTTTGAAGCATGGGAAGCCGGCCAGGCGGTGGGGAAAGAATGTCTATTGTTAAGGTGTGCAGCATGGGCTGCGGGCTGTTCTCCTCAGGAACGGTGCGATCATCCGTAGCTTACATCCATTGTTCTCAGCAGCCTAGGAGCTGGAAACTTGGCAATCCTTCCACCTTGACCTGGCTCAGACTCCTTTGAGCAAAAGCCCCCTTTCTCCCGCCTTGGGGTTTAGTCGTAAATCGTGAGACAGTCACGGATCTTCAGTACGGTCTCTTACACGGCTACAGAAGAGGCTGCGGCTCGGGGCTGCTGGGGCAGCGCTGGAGCCGAGCCGAGGCTGATCCTGATGCAGAAATATTAGAAGTTACAGGGTAACTTGTTAAAAACTGCTTGCTAGACAGTGTGTATTACTTACTTAACACTGATTGTGTTTGTTAAAACAGAATAAAAAGTAAAAAAGTTATTGACAAAAGCAGAGACTGTGATTCAGCCTGTATACGTAGAACTGCTGCTCTGGTCAAAACTAGAGTTGTTGTTTGTACTTGAGCCAGGCACTCAGAGAGAAAAGTGAAAATTTCAAGACAAGAGGATGAGTATTTTACTTCCTCCCGAGACCCCCGGACCACAGGCGTGCGGGGGTGACCACATAGAAATGACTTTTAAACTCATTATAATACAAAGCAGAGATAAGTCATGAATATGTATTGGCAAATTGCAAAACTCGGTGAATGTGTAACATGTAACCTGATATATACCAAGCAATGCCCGTGCTGGGGTGTAGGCAGCTTTAAAGAATACTTCCCGCTCACCCAGCGCTGCGATAAACATACCTACTTCACAACTTAAAATTATATAAGTTGCAGAGTCTTGCTCAAATCATTTTTAGATCAATCCCTCACTCCAACATGGTCCCAGCGTGAGTGGCCGTGGCTTCAAGGCGCTGCTGTGGGATCGCACCTCGCCCTCAGGTGTGGCCCCGCACCTTGAGCTCCGCCTTTACTCCCACAGCACCAAAAACCTCCCCGCTGAACCCAAAGCACCAAAAACCTCCCCACTGAACCCACAGCCTCGTTAGTGCTTCCCCTTCTCTCTGGCTTTGTGGAACTAAGGGTCAATGTGACACTCTGTGGCCTCATGGAGCTGAGGAGACCACTGTGATGCTACAGAACCCAATGGAATTGTTGGTAAYTGTACAACTTTTAAGGTTTTTAATGTAATTTACTCAGGGGTCTGTTCCCCTTTGCCCAGGRGKAGGGGGAATTGAAGTTTCTCTTCAAAAGAYTCTGTTCACACTGACGGGGTGAGACCTGATGAGCTCAATGTCTACAGACTGAGAGWAGCCAAAAGATGGAMAGGAGATAAATGAAAARTAATGAACATCACCCATGGTGCAGTTGCAGACACCTAGTCTGGGAAARGAYTGAAAGGAGAATCAGAGAATGAGGATCTAATTCACATCAAAGGTGAAGGGATCAATAATCAATAGGAAATTGAATACTAAAAATTGTGTAATTTAAGACCAAGGAATATGATTTTCCTTGGGTTTTGTCTATATAAATATGTGAGAAGTCCAGTAAAGAGTGATGTGTGGTGGAACGATTTTCACTGCACAACCCAGGCAYGTGTGGATGGATTGATTTCTATTGCCCATGCTGGCCAGAACAACAYCCTGGCCAGAAAAAAGTAATGCCTAAATTCACTAACACTGATAAGATGTTGTTGGAGARTTTYAGTTTTTCATGCAGTTTTGGTGACAATCCCACTTACCAGTACTTCATAAAAACAGTAACACGAGTAAAGGCTTCCTTTGTAATGCATTCCTCGTTAGACAGACATTGATAAACAACATGTTATTTTTTAAAAGTGCAATGTTTTAATAAACGTTTTCATACATGACGGTCTCAGTTAAGGCTATTACCACWTTAACAGTCCTGTAAACCATAGAGAAAATTGTCATAAAATCATACAAAAAATTAAGGCAACACACATTGACCTAAACTCACTGTTGGTCCCATGAGAGTCCATTGTAAGGCAAATGGAAAAGGCACGGCAGCGGAATGGGGGGACTTGTTTCCTGTACACTCAGCCCATGTATTCGACTCAACATTAAGTTTTACTTTCTTTGCAAGGTTTTAATTTAAAGTGGAGAGTATTTGCTTTAAACAACCTCGCTTAACCCTTACAGTACTGTAMATTTCCAGGCTGCCTTCCCCACAGCCACTTAAAAGACCATGAACAAGTTCACAGCCCTCAAAGGGTTAAAGCCAAAGCTGTGGTCAACTTCAAGACGAGTCCAGAGAGCTGAAGAATTTCACTTCTCCACGCAGGGAATGTGAGAGTAAGGGTCCGAGAACCTGCGTTTGAGCTTCACTGTGGGTTCGTATTCATCCACGAGTTCCTGAGCGCGGGCCAGTGCCGACCCTTGTGCAATGTACACCGAGTGGATGCTGTCCGTGCGCCKCGCCGGCTGCTCCCTTCGGCACACCACCGGAGGCTCTTCCTTAGCCAAAACCTCATCCTGGGATTCTGTACGTTTGAACATCCCCGGAGGAAGCTTTATATTTGCTGTTGGCATCACTGGAGTTCGACGGGGCACTTTAATCTTGGACAGTGTTAAGGAGTATCTGCGCCTTGAAGCCAGGGATGCAGAGTAAGAATTCGAAGAGGTTTGCGGGAGAGAAGGCACTTTGCAAATGTCTTTGGCAGGCACGCTGGAGCTCTGAGCACGGCAGTGTAATCCAATAATTGCTTTAAAGAAACAAGATACTTAGAGACTGATAGCAGGCATAAAATGTAACTTGATACGAGCCACAGTGACCAGATRACGTTTGGTCACCTGGCTGTACTCAGTAGAAGATGTAGAATAAAAAAAAGCACATACTACCTTAATACTGACCTTCGGTATCCATCCGGCCTGGTTTGTCCTCCAGCAGGCTCTCCGTGCTCGCTGAGGTCTCMGAGTCCACGTTTTCCTCGTCGGAGCCTCGCTGGTCGAGCTCAGGCAAGCGGTAAGTGATGTCCTCCCTGCATCAAACACAGGCTGCAGCACTCAGCCAGCACAGCACCTCTGACACAAGCAACTTTATGCGGCTCATGATCACAGGTAAAGCATGTAGTAATGAACTATTAATGCTTCTGGTATTTTCTCTCAGCTAGTGCTTTGTAKTTTCCTTTTGCCACTCATAAAGGCCTACTGAACAGAATTAGATCCTTTTGGGCAAAAGATATTCTACTTTTCTGCCTGTATTGCCTCCGAGTGCAAAGGGCATGGCCTACCCAGGTAAAGAGGGACTTACTTTTCTTCTTTTATTGACTGTATGCGATCAATGAGAATCTCCTTCTCCCGGTTATTGGCTTCAGAAACGTCCTCCTCTTCATGCACAGAGTCCAGCTCTGAGGTGCCACTGTCATTTCCTTTGACCTGAGAGCTTTTATTCTGCAAGACAAATTCACGAGTAACACTTCTCAGTCGCAAGCAGATGCACCAGTCTGCAAGCTTTGGAGTGGAAGACAAATGAGTATGTCAAAGGAGAGGCCGAGGGAATTGATGAAGAGCTGTTAGTTATCCATATGTTTCAAAAAGTAAGAAAAAATTTCCTGTTCACCCAATTTCTGACGTTTTTTTACCTTTTCTGATCTGTCAGGCTCAATTTAGTTTTAGTAGTCAGTTCTGAGTAATATTATTGCATCCAACCTAAGTTACATACAGTGTCTATAAAATACCAGGTGATGACAGAACAGGCCAGCAGCCCTGCATGCAGTCTGGGGAGGAAGTTACACCAGTACATGCAGCCTTGATTGCTCAAAAGAGCGTTTAAAACTGAGTTACAACAYGTGTAAGTATTTTAGTCATGCAATAGTACCGTAAGAAAAACCCATGCACTGGAGCCAGGCAGTTGTACATACCAGCTTCCCCTCGTAAGGGGAAGAGAACCCAAGTTTTACAGGCCACAGCTAGAGAGAGATGGAGACCAAATTCACTATWTGCAGCCTCTGATCAGAGAGTTTGGTTTGTATTAATCAGTACAACAAAAATACAAAATAAGTGTATTTGCCCTACTAGAATACAGCATAGTTTTACACACCAGCTATCTTTAGAGTAAAGGAACTCCTTTGCCACACCACAGACTTTTAGTTCCAATGACAGAATTATATGGGAATAGATTTTGACCACTGCAAAAGCAGATCCCCACTCCTGCGCCCTTCATTTATCAGCACTTCAGTGCAGCTGTTAACTCCTACCTACAGCTTTGGCCATTTTTTTTTCCCACTCCCTTCCCAAGAAGGGATGATAAGGAGCAGTCCCTTCCCAAGAAGTTGGTGTTTTATTTCAACACTTACCGTGTTCTGCCGAAGCAACGAGAGCCGTCGGAAAGCGAAGCTCTCYGCCACTTCCAGCTGATTGATTTCTTCCATTTTGATTTTGTACTTCCTTATCTGTTCCTTTATGAGCATCTCTACACACCTGTGAGAAAGACAGGAGTTTACTGAGCTGCCTCATTCCATAGAAGCTCTCAAACAACCATGGTGGGATGAGATGCCACTCCAAGCTGGGGGTGTTTGTCACACGCACGTGGCTGGTGTGAGACATTGTCCCAGCCCATCCCTAAAGGCAGCCGTGCATGGTAAAGGGTGAAGAGTCCAACACAGCAGGCACAGCAGGACAGATAGTGGGGACAGGAAATTGCACATGTTCCTCCTGGGATAGCCAGAGTCTCCCATGCTAACTGTACACAATGGGAGCACACAGACATCACCACAGCTACCAACAGCTTCTACCTGTTGTCCCTGTGCTGTCAGAGCCTGCAACTGCCCTTCTCCACCTCTATGGCCCCGGGGCTCAGTAAGAAGTTACAAAAAGCAGTCATTTTTCCAACTCTGTTTTCATTGGAGGCAAGTGCAAGGCCAGCCATACAGTGAGGATACCGAGGGGCACTCACAACCAGAGTTGCTGGAGGGTGAGAACAGAGAGGGTCAACAAGAAAACCTTCTTCAATTCAAGGAACAATGCAGAAGGGATTATYGGGGGTTCCAAGTATGCAGTAGACACCTTAATTCTATGTAAAATTGTTTAGAATGGCTTGTATCTCAGCAAAATTAATGCTCAGTGTACAACCCTCCAAAAGATTATCTTGATATAAAACACAAACCTGGTATTTAACACTTACAGGTCATCCTACTTTATTCTTTGTGAAGTGGAGGCAAGCAGAAGGTCTGAGAGAGGTGTATAAATTGTTAGCACTGGCAGAGCTAGAATTCAGCAACTCTTGAAGCTCAGTTTCTCAGCTTGATATGAATAAAGTTGTAACAAATACAGTTAACAATACAATACAGTTGTAACAAAAGCAGTGGTACTGGCCTTCCATGACATTCCAAAACACTGCTTCTCAGCAGACTGCCAAAACTTACATGGTTGTTTTTGAGACATCCTTCATGCTGGTCAAGGGGTCAGAGGTATCAGGACAGCGCAAGAGGCACGGAGCAAACACGATGGCCAGGGCGTTGGGGGACATGCGATTCACATCTTCTATCAAAGCCACTCTGAAATCCAACAGCCACAAAAAGAGAGTSTAAGCAGACCTTGCTAGAGTACAAATACCCTGATCACACCTTGCCAGAGTTCCCAAATAACATGTGAGGAGGCCTCTTGACACTCAGCACATACAGCAGTCCAAAGAAGCTTTAAAATTATTTCACACYTACTAAGTAGCYAACATTTCATGTATCAGAAGAAGGRYCAGGGAGCCACCCAGGTTACACTAGTCTGGTAGCCTCTGGTAGCCTCTCAAAACTACGCCTGGTGATTCAGTGCCTCCTCTTCAAAAACTCCTTTTGCCCATGTTCAGAGGGCCACTTGGAAAATCCTCCAGTTCCTTGGGTAAGAGCAGCCCCTTTACCAACACCAGTTATCCCTGCTCCTGGAACTCACATATGTTCATCCTCAGTTCATTCCAAGCCCCTCTGCCTAAATCCTGGTGCTCAGTTGATTCACCAAGGCTTTGAGATCTACCTTGTCTTCAAAGCTTTTCTTACCAGCTTTGATCCAAATACACCAGGTGGCAGAAGTAACCACGCACCTGCTTATAAGCACAACTACCAGCTTCAATTCTTTTGTTTCTAAACCCACAGCACAATCCCTACACTTACATTGAAGGGGTTTAACACATTAGAAAGCTTCCAAGAAGTATTCAGAATCCCAGTTTCTTTACAAATGAAGAAATCAAACTCCTTACTTGACAAGATGGAAGATGAGTCGTTCCAAGGTATTATGATTTGCTTGTGGGAGTTGTTCCAGGACACTGTAAATGGCACAGAGTTGCTCCTGTTTTTCTGGCAGTTCTGCACAAAGAGAGGAAGCACAAGACTGTAACTGCTGTGCAAAGCTAGTGGAAAGCTAAAAATTCCTAAATTCTGATAAATCTTACTATCATTTCATTTACTAACTGTTATAATTGAATGTTAAAGTAACCCCTTGTGGCGCCGCAGTTTTCCTGGATTTTTAGATAGTGCAGTCATCAAGTGACACACCAAGCACTCCAACAATATCTAGGGTGCCTTAATGCCACTGAAGTTAAAGGAATCCAGGGATATAAAGTATCTGTATATCCAGATCTGGTTCAGAAGAACAAGAAGAAAAACCTGCCTGAAAGGAAACTTATTCACATGCTTATTCACTCTTCTTGGAAACAGCAGCTATAAGTGATATATTAAAAAATAAAAACAAGGAATCCTGAAGCAAGATCAAGTAAGCTAGAAGAGAAATTCCCTGAAAAGTTTTTTCCTGTAAAATACCTAAAATGATTGCTGTCAGTGCAGTGAAAGGATGTGTTTAGTCAGCAGGAGGATCTTAAGAATTTCCCTTCCCAAGGACACAATGGGTTAAAGAAGAAATGTTTGAAGAATTGCTTCAAAACCTACCTACAGCTCTGAGAAAATCATTGTACTGTGCCGAGGTCATCAGTGGGTCTGGCAACTCCCTCAGCCACTGCTTAAGGATCCCTGTGATGGTGTGAATAGGGTAATTCTCCAGTTTCACCGAGTTTGGGTCTGAAAAGAAATGTTTTATTTAGAGCAGTTCATTCCTTTGATTCACACACTGAGACGCCATAGAAATAAGATTAGAAACATTCAAATCTCCAGTTCACAGAATTCAAATGGCAATTCAGAAGAAAAGAAAAGGCAAAAGATAGTAATTTAAAGGTAGTAAGCAGCTTTTGGCAGCCAGCAAAATAATACAGCCTGCACAGTAAGTAAAAAGCTGTTTTCAAAACACTAAGCAGTGCCAGATATTTCCAGATAGAAGAGAATTGCAGGAAAAACTGATATAATGCAATGAAGTGCCAAGGGTGGACAACACTGCCTGACCTTCTTGCAGCAACTGCTTCAGCTCCTTCATGCGATTTGCTGATCCTGATTTCCTGTAGATGCCTTCTGTGTAGAGCCCGTGCATCTCCACGTACTCCAGCAGCTTCTCCATGACAATGGGCACCGAGTTCCTCTCGCTGGTCAGGGAGCTCACACACACCCCAAAGTGCCGGGGCTCTGTGTCCTGCTCGCTCTGCAGTTGATATAGGTGTGACACCACCATGAATTCCTGTTCCTGAGCTAGAAAATGCCCTTGCTTCCTGCTACAATTACTTTATGCTTCTAGAAACTAAAGCTGAGGGTTTTATTCCAGCTTGCTACATGCCTTTGATCACAAGGCAGATTTCCTGAGCTGCAGACATAAGGAATCTTTATGGTTCATACTGAAGGATTTCTTCATCAGTTTGTCCAACACTGCACATGCACACTGACAGAAGGGCTCCTAAATTAGCTTAAGCACCACCCTCAGAAGATGGCTCTGCTCCTGCAAGTGCAGGGCCCCTCTCTGACTACATGTAGACAGAGAAGGGAACTGTTGAAGCCATTTTTATTCAGTGCACTGAATAAAATTTGGATGTTCACTGTTCACTTGATGGGAAATTAGGGCAGCATTTTTGGACGCACCACTTATGGTCCCACAGAACCCCATCCTAGACCCACAGGCCTTACCTTTTTCCCACAGGAGGTACAGCTGTTCTGGATTTTGGACATGCACTTCTTGTGACAAGTCAACTTGCAAACTAGAGAGAGAAGCAATTGTTACAAGCATTCAGATCASATTAAAACACTTTGCATTGTCTTACCCAGTTTCTACATGGCCTGTTCACCAAGGCCCAACTGTAGCAGCCAGAGCTACAAGCAATCTGCAAGTGGTAATTTGAGCAGCAGGAATGAGGTGTGTGCACTCACCACTGCACAGACAGGCCTTCTCCATGGGCCAGATGTAGGAGGAGCAGTGCTCACACGACTGCCGGATGCTCACTTGGTAGCTCGTGAACACGTGGCCATTGTGCTCCTCAATCTGGTGAGAGACACCAAGGAAACAGTGAACTTTTTGCCTTTTTAAAACTACTAGCTCAGATTTTCCACTTTTATTTTACAATTACAGCTGAAAGCTTTCACCCTGACACCAAATTCACCCTATCTTAAGGCAGTTGGGTTTGCTGGAAAATTTCCTAATTGACTCACTGCCTTAAAGTTCACAACTATTATTATTATTATTATTATTATTATTATTATTATTATTATTATTATTATTGTTGTTACTACTTCTACTACTAATAATAATAATAGTAATAATAATAATAATAGTTTTCTTTTAAATAACCCATGATTGAGAAAGCCTTTAGACTCTAAAAGAAGCCATGGACTCAACCAAGAAAATGCTCAAGCACCACCTATCACTGCATGAGCAAGATCTCTGCTTTGTGAAAACCAGTTTTATATTGCCACAGCTTCATAAAAGAGGCAAGTGAATGAGCATGCAAAACAAACCAGAACATCAGTACAAAATCAAGCTCTTCAAAGGGCATTTGTGTTTTGTGAGGACTTGGATTACTGCAAAAAGAAAGAACTTACTGCACGATCCTGTTTCCGTTTCTTCTTCTGGGCTTTGGTTTGCTGCAGCAGGAAACAAAACTGGTCTTAATCTTTGAAATTCAGACATTCCATTTTTTTTCTCCCCTATTGAGTTTCCCAGACTTTACTTCACCTTCAGACATTCGAAACACTATCCTGCAGCTTCAGCTTGGTTTGAGGGTTGTCTGAGCTCACACTATCAACTTCCTAAAAACCACCTGAGCTCACTGCCTGATGACAAAGCAACTCCATCTCTCAAACCTCCAGAGAACTCCTAAGTTTTTACCAAAGAAAATGCAAACTTTCAGATGCTGAAAATATTAAGTTAAAAAACAATTCCAAAAGAAGTGTATCAGCAATCAGAATTTGTTACACACATGATGTGCACGTGGCAAGTGTTTCCCAAATAATAAAAAGTGCCATGGAAAAGGTTTCTGAGGTAATACAAGTCCTGTATATTAAGAGAGCAACAGTGTTTCATCATCCCATAAACCAATAACAGAATAACTTTAATACCTTGGGCTGCTCAGATTCCTCTTTCTTTGTATATCCTCTGATGAATTCATCCAGAAGGGATTGAAAGAGATTCAAAACCAGCTTGACTTCTTTCTCTTCCCTTTTTTTGGCCAGGTTTGTAACTAGGAGCTGGTAATTTTCCACCAGATCTTTGTAGCCAACATGGATTTGCCCATTCTAGAGAAGGAAAAACACTTGTCAGACATTTTTTTTTTGCTACTGTTCAGACAGTTTGGTATTTTGATGTACTTAAAGTTCAGGGGTGAGAAAGCACAGCCATGATCAAAGTCAAAGATAACAGCCCATGACAGAAACAAGTTAACACACTTCCCTCCTGCACTGTCCAACAGCACTTGGCTGAGACAAGGCAGTGTCAGAAGAATATTGGAAAAGCTGTTGGCACCTCTTTGGTGTTTGAACACGGCAGCATTAAGAGGCTGAAGACAGCAAAATCCATCCATTTCTAAAAATAAATTTATGGCTGAGTGAATGAGAAAAGGGAAACAAAGCCAGCTGCTTGAGATTACAGCAGAACCATAAAATGAGTCTAACATTCAGCTTTGAATTCTAGGCTAAGAACTGCTGAACTGCTTTGTTGAAGAGCTGCAGGCCAAGCCTTGAACCTGCACACTCAATTCATTTATCACCTGCCAACTTTCCTTTATTGAGACTTACTACTTACAGGAGCAGAGTACATAGTCTTGATGTTTCCTCTGAACTTCTCTGTGGCTTCAAAAAACAAACATTCAACACCAGACTTCTGGGAGCGTAAGTCATTGATCTAGGAAAAAAAAGCATCTGCATCAGATTTTGTTAAAACAAGAACATCTGAGCAGAGTTGAGCTTTAGTGGCTGGGCTTAGTCATCCATGACCATTCCAGTTATTTAAAACTACGTTTCTTAATGCACTGTGTTGATGATACAAAACAGGGCAGTCAGGTAGCTGGGCTTTAGAGAACTCTCTGTTTACTTACAACTCTTGCTTTTCAAAATACTTTTGGCTGTTGCAAACAAACAAAAAACTAACATGAATGCCCTGAGTATTTAATGCAATATAATGCATTCAGAGACTTGAAAAAAAGAACAGGAAGAGCCATAATGCAAACTTAGTCAAACCATCCAATCAATCCCCCTTTGCTTTAGATTATAACCCAGACATGCACCTAGAACAGCAGGCTTTAAAATTTCACACCAACAGTGAACAAAGACTTAAATTATATCAAGGGTGAGAGCCTTTCACCTTGTTGAGGAGGAACTCATCGAGGTGTTTGAGCTCGTTGGCATTGGCGATCTCGCGGACCATGGATGCGCGCCAGTTCTGAGACACGCTGGAGATCTTGCTGATCTTTATGGTTCTGTTCTTCTTTGCTTTGCTGCTCTCCTTCCCGTGGCGCTCCCCGGCCTGGGGGCGGCCCGGCTGCCCCGAAGAACCTGCCAAGGAAATGAAATAAAGCAGAGTGACTGAATTGTTTCCTCACAGAAAAGACGCACCATGCTGAGGGTTAAATCACCCAAACTCACCTTCTGGAGCTTTCTGGGCTCCTCCTGTGTCTGGAAAGGGGACACAAGATATGAGGGAGAGGCCGTCTCCTTCCTCAATCACATCAGAACTCTCCTTTGCAATTTTCTTGTCTGGCTTTTTCCCCAAAAGTCTACGCAAAGGGCTTTTGAAGGCAGACCTGAATACAAAAGCAGATACAAGTTTGTCCCATTAGCAATGAAAGCTGGCTCTGCTACCAGAACAGGATCTTAACAATAACCCACAACAGGATTCTCAGCTATGGGGAACATTTAAAACCCAACCTGCAGAAAAACTGAGCAGCACAAAAAAGGAAAGACAATGTGAAAGCACAGCTGAACTTTCTGGCATTTACAAGATCAGAGCTCTACCTTCAGCACACACAGAGACAACACCTCACATATCCAAAACATCAGTTCTGGCTCAGGAAGTCCCTGGGCTGCAGAATGCCAGAGGCTGGGAAGCAGCACTACATGCTTGCTGGGCTCTTCAGCTTTTCTCTTGGTGTTGGATTACACTACATGAACCTTTGATCCGAGCTGTAATGGTTCTCATTTTAAAAAGAACCAGTTCAAAGAAAGTGTTATGCAAGAAGCAGAGGATCTGTTCCTCAGCAGGGTCAGATATCATGGTCAGAGCAACACGAAGCAGCAACACAGCCATCATGTAGCTGATGCCAACTTGTGCCTCTCCACAATCACAGTCTCAAGGTGCCCAATTCAAGTACCAGTAGAAACTCCCTTTTTTTTTTTTCATTTTCTCACACACAGCACATACTTGGCATCCACTTGCTGACTTGCTGGCTGCATTGGAACAGCCGTGTCCAAAGTAGGGAAGTGGTCACTGGGCTTCTTCTGCCCAAGGTATTTCTTGTTGCCTTTTTCTTCTTCTATTGGATCTGGTGATTGCTACAGGAGAGAGGAGTCAAAAACTGCATAGTGAGTGACAAAGATTCTTTAAATGGTTTTAAAACCTAGAATGGTGAAAAAAGTTTGTTTCATCAAGACAAAACACTTTACCCAATAGGTATTAGCTATTATACCCTAAGAACCAAGTATATTTAATGTTTTGATCAAGGATCTATTTATTAAAGTTCAAGTCTTCAAATTATTGTATACTACTTGCTGATGATTGTTTTTATATGGATCTGAAGGAACACAGAAACAGATAAGTATTCACATATCTGTAGTATGCACTACAGATAAGTATTCACAAATAATACTATTTATAGACAATGACAAGTATAAATAAATATGATAGCATCAATACCTGGTTCATGGCAACAGCCTGGGCCAGTGTTGAGAGGTCACTTAATGAAGCTGAACTCCCCTTCTTCCTGTAAAGAGATGAGTTTCAGAACATACATTTTAATAAAATCTGTGGCCTCTTCACATTTTTTAAATAACCCACGTATCAGTGCAACATCTAAGACAGAACCCTGGGCAGCCCTTGCAATTCACTTTTAAATGCAAAATAGAGAAGTAAAAATGCATGGGAATGTCAGATTTCCTGTCATATCAGAGGGATGATGCTYGCAAACTGCAGGTCACTAAAATCTTGTTTTCAATGGGTAAAAGACACATGAAAATAAACTCCACACTCTATTTCAACTAAAGCCCTGACTCTCCATTTTAAGTCAGCCAGGCAGGCTTTGAATCTTTTGTGAGCTTCTGAAAACATTCTGCCCATACAGATTCACTGCAGGACTGGGAGCCAAGAAAAGCTGGAGTGGTTCACAGCTCCATTTGCTCCCATAACACGGCCCAAATGTACAGGCTCTCAGGAGCTCTCCATCTATTTCTAAACACCACAGATATCTGTTTTCTGTAAAGTGAGAAAAAAACCACCTGCCCTTACTCTAGCTCATCCTGAGGAGATTTGTCCACACGGATCCTTCCATCCAAAGACTGACTCAGCACATCATTCTGGCCAGCATCAGACTGTCTCTTTCCTTTCCACTTCTCTCTCTTGTACTTCAGCTTCTCTGGGTCATCCACATATCTCTGGATTGCAGAAGTGGGACTGTCCAGGTCTTTGGTTGCCCTCTGACGCCTGTTTTTCTCTGCCCAGGTGTCAGCAGGGCYCTGAAAGCTCCCGGTAGCAGACAGSGTGTTACGAACATTCAGTGCAAGATCTGTCGGCCTTGCAGGGCAATTAAAGCTTTGGCTGCCTTTTATTTGGTTATTTTGATTCCCTTGTGTTTTCGTTCTGTCAGCTGCTGTGTCCTCTGCTTCTGACCCGGGTGGCTGCTCAGGAGCAGAACCACTTTCTTTCATCTCACTCGACGGTGGAATGTCTGAAAGAGGTTTTTCTTCGCTTGGACTTTTCTCTCCCTCGCCACTTCCCTGAAGGATATTATCTTCTTGTGCTGTGGATTTCTCTGGCACTGGAGCAATTTCCAGGGCCTCTTCAGAAACAGTTGGCTCCTCATGGCACTGTGAAGATGGACCTTCAAAGGACAGGAGCACATGTTTGTTCTGCAAGTCATTGTGTTCCAGCCCCCTCTGCCGACGGGATTCCCGCTTCTCCCGGCTGTGGATTACTCTCTCTGAGCCCTCTGTCGTGCTCTTCTGGGTTAACATGGCTTTCTCAGATGAGCTCAGGTTTTCAGCTTGCTCATTTTGAGCTTGATCTTCATCTTCAACAGCTTGATCTGGCTCTGCCTCGTGTTTCACAGGCAGCTCATCTGTTGCTGGCTCACTCTGTTCTTCCTTGCCTGTATCATCCTCTTTGTTTTCATCTTCCTGCATTTCTCTCTGCTTTTCTTCAGCTTTCTGCCTTTCTGCAACCATTTTCTGGTATCTGTTAAGAATTTTTGGGAGAAAAACATAAATCCTTAATGCTCAGGGATAAAAAAACCCAACAACCCAGCTGCTTAAATGGGGCCCAAACAGCAATACAGACCCAAAGTGCACCTACACTGGGACTGCAGAGAGGTGTCTGCTTGTCAGGACTGGCAGCATCAGCGCAGCTCAGCTGAATAAAGCTCAAGTCCTGAACACTTCTCCAGTGTCCACACACCCCTCATTACTTGGTACTGACAGAAATAGCAAATGGCAATAACCACCTTTAAAGTTCATGGAACCCCAGAGTGGTTTGGGTTGGGAGGGACCTCAAAGATCATCTCAATCCCATTYCCCTGCCATGGGCARGGACACCTTCTACTATCCCAGGGTGCTCCAAGCCCCATCCAACCTGGCCTTGGACACTTCCAGGGATGCAGGGGCAGCCACARCATCCTTGGGTAACAATTTACTAAGCTGTTTACTAAGTCAACCCATCACACAAACTGAACGTGGCAGGTGAAGCTGAGGAGGAAGGTGACTAAATGGATGTTTCACATCACATTGCTCCTTCCCCTTTACCTCTTACGCTGCAGGTACCCCCTGACCAGGGCCTGCAGGAGACAAACTCTCCTCCTGTGCTGCAGGAAACGTTTGCGCTGCCGGTGCCGCCTCCAGGCTGCCTGGATCTCGATGGCAGCGTTGTTCCTCTGCAGGGCCATCCTGACACAGCGGGAGCGCCAGCATGCCTGGGAAGGGACATTTTGGAAGTGAGGGAAGGCTTCCTCAAGGTGGGGAGTGTTACAGGACAGAGTTTGTTGTTATGAAGGTAAGGTTGGCAATTCTTGAAGATACCTGTAAAACAATGGCTGCCTGGCGCGTCCTGAGAAAGCGCCTCCTTTCCAAAACCATCTTGAGCCAGCTCTGAAGGAGGATGATTTTCCTGATCACTTCTTTGTGTAGTGTATCCTGTAGTATCTGCCGTTCAGCTTCTTTCATAAAAACCTGGTCAGTTAAAGAAAAGTTCATCAAGAAGCCCCCACTGGAGGTATAATAAGATAATGGATAAGATAATAGTTTGGTATCACTGCATTACACTTTACCAGGTGACAGCTTGCACCAAAAATTAAAAGCCCTTTTAAATTTCAGAGTTTGGATTCTAAAAGATAATACTTTTCCTTACAGCCTTCAAATCACAGAACCTCTCTAAAATGAAAACATTGACCTGTTTGACAAATGCCAATAGCAATCATTTCCCAAACGGTATCTATGTAACAGGGATTTGTAGTGAAGAAACCAGGTTGGCACCAAAACCAAGGAGTCAAGTTTAATCTCTGTGTCAATACTTGCAAGAGGTAAAATTTAGGCCAATTTAGGTACAAAATGCAGAGAAGAGTAACACTTGTAAATGAACTGCACTGAATTTTGCATGTGCAGTAGTATTTTATTGCCTTACAGAAAGTTTCACAGACCTTGGTCTTCCCTATTTGATAGTAGTTTTCGTTCAGTTTGAGTTTATTCAAATAAGCACAAATGTCTTCCTTGGAGGCTTTGGCATTTTTGGGCAGTAACACCTGAAACTGGTCGATGAATTCCTGTGAAAAGCAAACACAGCAAGAGGCCAAAGTTAGAAGACAACTCATAAGCTTAGAGTTTTAGCTTTAAAATACAAATCTATTTAAGACACTGAAGCTACAGGGATCTGAAAGTATTCACCTCTCACTCCAAACTGAGCTACTTTTCCATGTGAAATGCAGGCTTCAGTCAGCCTCCAGTTATGGGAAAGATCACCTGTATGTGATCTCTAAACCTACAGAGACCTACAGAGAGCTCTTTACAGAAAACTAATTCCCACATGGAGACAGCACTGTCTGATCACACTCAGAATGTTTTCCTTCATGCAGCCAGGAAGAATTTACTGGCAGATGACTCACACAATAGTTCAACTACAACTTTTTACCATGCAGGCTCTCTCAAAACTACAGTGTATTTTTACAGCTCACCCCAAGTGGTTATGAGCTTCATATGAAGAGACATAGAAGACAAGGCAAAGGTGTGTTTTCCAAAGAGAGTAAATATTTCTGAAAGCACAGTCCACTTCCAGCTCCCACCATACCTGGAATGTGTATTTGGCACTGTAGCCAGACCTCCTGATCCGCACAGTTTCCAGCATGCCCGTGTACCGTAACTGCTGCAGCACCAAATTTTCATCAAACAGCATCTCCTTCTGTAAAACAGCAGCAGAAAACAGCCAGTGAGTGTC
>NW_026624139.1:0-1071 GCF_030028575.1 Malurus melanocephalus
TTTGTGTGAGAGGAGACACTTAACCTTTCCGAAGAGAAGAGCTGCTTTTAATCATTACTTCTGATTTGCACGTTTGGAGCACGAAGCCTTAAACCCATAAACATTCCAGGCTTTTTGTGGAGTGCTTCTGATTTGCACGTTTGGAGCACGAAGCCTTAAACCCATAAACATTCCAGGCTTTTTGTGGAGTGGTTTTTGTTTTTTTTTTTTTTTTTTTTTTCCCCCCTCCTCCAGCCATTTGTTTCCATTCAAAGTTTGGAACTGGGATTTTTCGCTGCAGCTCTTTTTGACAGCTGAACTGCACGGGCAGAAGTGCTCAATCCATCACCAGGGCTCTGGAACGTGCTCCAAATTAAATAAATAATGGCAAAATGCTCCGTTTGGATGGAGGGAGTAGGGGGGAGAGCAATTTGTTTAATGGATTTTATTGATTTAGAGATTAAAATACTCCAGGGGTTAGATACAGCCAGACCCTGTTTTTGCGCTGGAAAATCACAATCACTTACAGGGTCTTTGTGTAAATTCAGAAATTAAATGGAGCTCAATCTCAGGCACTGTCAGCTGAAAACAGGGAGCTCCTTGAGGGACCTTTCCAATGCCCTTCCTGGGAAGTTTTTTTCCCCCCTGATATAAAATCCAAACCTCCCCTGGCCCACCCTGAGGTTTTTCCCTCTTATCCTGTTGTTATCCAGGAGAAGGGACCTCCCCCCATCCCCACACCCTCTTCTGACCCCAGAACTGCAGGAATTGGGGTCTGGGTGCTGTTCCCTGATCCCTCCTCGTTCCAAATTTAGCTGTCAGATCCGATGTTTGCGGATCAGACCCTTCTGTGCTCCCTTTTCTCCTCCTGGAAAATGGGGATAATTGCAGCAGCACCGTGACATTTATGGCTGAAAAGCTGTGCACATGTGTAAAATGCAGAGAAGGGTTATTATGTGTCTTATTTACACAGGAGAGGATTCCCAAAAGAGCAGAAAAAACTCCCATGAATGCCTTGGTTGGATTTCTGATGAGCTGGTTCCACCAGCAGCAGGATGAGATCCAGCAGTAAATGGAGAAGTTCACAATAAA
>NW_026624139.1:3609-4610 GCF_030028575.1 Malurus melanocephalus
CCAGAATTTCCACCCTCCATCACCTCTGGCTGATGGTGTCCACCCTCCACTCAGGGTCACTTCTGGCCATTTTTCCCCACTGAGGGACTGCAGCCCCACCTCGGGGGACAGTGAAACCTCCCCGTGCTGAGGACACGATGTCAGTCCTTGTGAGCTGATTAAAAAACAAGAGGTGCTAATTCAGCTGCTCAGGGTAGAAATGGGCCCAGGACTGAGCCCTGACAGCCACTGAGGCACAGAGAGCTGCGCTTTGCTTGGGCCTGGGATTGCTGAATCCTCACGTTCACATTCTCCTCTCATGCTGCACCAGAAATGTACTTAAACACCTCATTTACATAGAGCATTAAATATTGAAGGTTTGCTCGAATGGCCTTTCATTTTCCCCAGCCAAAAAATCCAAGAAATGATTGTTTTGCCTCCACCACACTGGAAACAGAGGATCACTTTAAGCGATCTGTTGTGCACAACCTTGCAATTACGTGAGAGCTGAACAATGCCTGTGAGAACGGCGACTGGACCGGGCAGGTTGAGCCTGTCTGCTTGAAATTTGGCTGGAACAGCCGAAATCAGGGGAGGCTCCTTTTCTGTTCTGCAGATGGAGGCAGGAGAACCTTCTTCATTTCCATTCCTGCAGCTCCTCGTGCTGTGATCTGTGTTTTGGTGTCTGGAGGTGGCAGCTCTGGGGATGAATTCCGGTGGGAATTTCGCAGTTCCAGCGGGAATCTGCAAATCCAACTCGTGGAAATTGTGAAGAATTCCTCTCTTCACCCCTGGGAGTGTCCAAGGTCAGGTTGGACTGGGCTTGGAGCAGCCTGGGGTGGTGGAAGGTAGGGATGGGATGGGCTTTAAGGACCTTCCCAACCCAACCCAACCCAACCCAACCCAACCCAACCCAACCCAACCCAACCCAAGGAGTGATGGGGTACAAATGTCCTTAAATCCATGGAAAAGCCACGAAAAAAAGGTGGGGCAGGAGGTGTGAGGAGGGATGAACCCATCAG
>NW_026624139.1:6365-10395 GCF_030028575.1 Malurus melanocephalus
TACTGGGAACACCAGAGCAGGCACTGGGAACAGGCCCTGGACCCTGGAAATGCCAGAGCAGGCACTGGAAATGGGAGAGTGGGCACTGGGAGCACCGGAACAGCACTGGGAACAGGACAGCGGGCACTGGAAATGCCAGAGCAGGCACTGGAAATGGGAGAGTGGGCGCTGGGAACAGGCCCTGGACACTGGGAACACCAGAGTGGGCACCAGAAACGGGAGAATGAGCACTGGGAATGGGAGAGTGGGCACTGGAAATGCCGGAGTGGGGACTGGGAATGGGAGAGTGGGCACTGGGAACAGGAGAGTGGGCACTGGGAATGGGAGAGTGGGCACTGGGAATGGGACAGTGGGCAATGGAAATGCCAGAGTGGGCACTGGGAGCACCAGAGTGGGCACTGGGAATGCCAGAACAGGCACTGGGAACAGGCCCTGGGGACTGGGAATGGGAGAGTGGACACTGGGAAGGGGAGAGTGGGCACTGGGGGCACTGGAACGGCACTGGGAACAGGACAGCGGGCACTGGGAACATCAGAGTGGTCACTCTTTCCTCAATCCTCCCTCCTCAGCCCTACCCACGGCGTGGGCTCTCCCTGTGCCATCTCTCCCTTTCAGCCCATGGCACACTCCCTGTCCCTGTCCCTGTCCCTGTCCCTGTCCCTGTCCCTGTCCCTGTCCCTGTCCCTCCCTGTCCCTGTCCCCGTGCCTGTGCTGCCAGGCGAGCTGGGTGTCAAATCACTGCAGATGTGCATAATTCAAGCTGGCACGGCAACCGATGGCTTTTGCATCGGACATGTTTATTTTCTCCTTGCAAGGCTTAAGCATGTCATTTGCTGTCACACATGCCCTTGTGAAATCTTGGCAAGAAATCAATTTGATTTTCAATGTCAAGCAGCTTCCTTTAATGTCTCCAGATAAGGTTTGTGTGCATTCTGTGCTGCGGGGAGTTATGGATGCACCACCTGGGGTCAAACACAGAGCTCTGTGCAATCCTCCTGGATGATATTTCAGGGAAATCTCTGCACAATTCTGTTCTCTGCTGTGGTTTCTTTACCATCTGCACAGAAATGGACATTCCCACCATTCCCACCATTCCCACCATTCCCACCATTCCCACCATTCCCACCATTCCTACCATTCCCACCTCCCAGAGGGATGTGTGACATTGCAGGCCACCACGGGAGCTTTGTGTGGCCTTTTTTCACCAACAGGGCTGTGGTTTTGGGACAATTCCTCGGGTTCTGAGCTGTCCTGGGCAAGGAATTCCATTTTCCTTCCTGAACTGGGCCCCACTGGCTCTTGGAACAGCTCCACAGCCCCAAGGGTTGGGTTTTTGGGACTGAAGGAAGGGTGTATGAGCAGGCAGGACCTTTTGAGGGACATTTGGGGTAAGAAATAGTTCATTAGGATGTGTTTGTGTCTCTGGTTGTCGTTCAGTGAATCAATGAAAGCTGCCCATAGTAAAATGTGGGTACAGAGCTGGGACAGAGCCTGATGGGACACCAAAGGTTGGGACCACGTGAGCAGAGCCCAAATGCCCCAAAAAGCAGCCCCAGACAAACTGGGGGATGTGATGTCACCTGTGCCAGCTGTACCCGCAGGAAAATGGGTAAGAAACTCCTGGGGCAGAGAGCTCTGATATCCCAGGAAATTTGGGGGTCACAGGCGCTGTCCTGGGGCTCAGCTGGGGCTCCCTAAAGGGATCTAACCCCACTGAGCCCCCAAGCTGTGCCCCATCCCATCTTTGGGGCTGATCCTGTCCCAATTGTGGGGCTGATCCTGTCCCTATTGTGGGGCTGATCCTGTCCCAATTGTAGGGCTGATCCTGTCCCATCTGTGGGGTTGATCCTGTCCCATCTGTGGGGCTGATCCTGTCCCTATTGTGGGGCTGATCCTGTCCCTATTGTGGGGCTGATTCTGTCCCATCTTTGGGGTTGATCCTGTCCCAATTGTGGTGTTGATCCTGTCCCACCTATGGGGCTGAGCCCCCTGAGCTGTGATCCTGTCCCATCTTTGGGGTTGATCCTGTCCCAGTTGTAGGGCTGGGGCAAGCCGTGCCCCTGTCCCAATTGTGGGGCTTCCCTCCTTCCTCCCTCCTTCCCTCCCCAATTTCCCTTCTGTGCTTCCTCCTTTCCTCCTCATGTTGGTGGGAGCGTTTTGCTGGCTCTGTTGCTTCCGTGGGTGAAGCAATTCCTCTATTAATTTCCTACATTTGAGGATTAAAAGGGAGAAAATGAATACAGCAGAGAACAAAATAATCTTCGTGAGAGCAGGAATCTGTTCCACCACATGATGCACCTTTTTTATTTTTTTTTTTCCTGATATTATTCCCCTTCCCCCTTCCCTCCAGCACCGCAGTGAGAAGCTGCTGCTATTTATAAACGGGCTGCACAAATATTCAGTGTCAGACTGGAGGTTTGATCCAGGACTGGAGGTTGCTCCTGTCCCTTGCCCGTGCTCTCTCAGCAGCTCCAGGCAGAGCAGCAGAAGCGCTTTGGAAACTGTGTCTTGAGCAGAAGCAGATGGCACCAAAATCTGACGGCGCTTTGTGAGTGTGAAATTCATTAACCCCCCTCCCTGATTGCCCAAATTAATATCTTGAAGCCAAATATTCCAGGATTTCTCRTCGAGGTTGCGTGCTGGAGGAGRGTGGCTMTGCCTCCCTCCAGGGYTGAGCTCAGCTCCTGAAAAAAACCCYTCTGGGGGGACAGGGTGGGATGGGGACAGGGRCAGAGCCAKCTATCACAGCCCTGAAAAACCGTGGAATCCTTTGAGACAACAAGAACTGTACAACTAATGCRCAAAAAAATWAAAAAAAAAAWTKAAAAAGCAACAAGATGTGATTTAAAGCCCAGGAAGGCTCCTGGTGGATCCTACAGGAAAGCCAGCAAATTCCTCGCTGTCTTAACACAGCTCCTTTCATGAGGGAAATAAGAGCAGCAAAGTGGCTTTTGCATGTTTTTATTTCCCAGTGGGAAACCTTGTTTCTTCTCCAAAAATGTCCAGGATTCTCTTTCTTTCCACTCATAATGCCCCAGCATTAAAAACAGCACCAGCAGCTCAGGAGGAATTACAAAACCTGAGGAACACTTGCTCAGTCAGGAAGGAGAAATCTTCCCTGCAGGGCTGGGAGTGAATCCTGGGGCTGTTGCTTTGTCCCTTTGGGGTTTTGTCCCTGTCTGGGCTCCTCCTGTGCCTGGAAAGTTCTGGAAAACCTCGTTCACACGTGGCACTGCCTCTCCTTCCCCTCCAGATCCAGCTGAGACTTTTGAATGAATAACAGTGGAATAAAAAAAAGAAAAAAAAAAAAAAAAAGGATTTGCCTCCTGCTATTTTTTATTGTTTTTTTTTAATTATTTTTTATTATTTTTTATTATTTTTTATTCCCTGAATTCAGCCCCAAGTGAAAGGATCCTCACCGCTGGCTCTGGTGGTTTTGGCTCTTCCCTTCCAGGGTGAGGTTTTGTATTTCTGGCAGGTGCAGGAGCAGTACCMGAGTTTCTTTCTTCTCAGAGCACCCAAACTTTCCAATAATTAAATCTGTGACCCCCCAACCATCTCTCACTCAGTTTTTGTGGAGTTTTTACCCTGAATTCCTTGGCTGTGTGAGAAGAAAGGATGTTGAGGTGCTGACATCCCTCTCCAAGCCCATTTGATTTTGCAATTAATTCCCAGTCAGGGTGGTAATTTCTATTGCACTCTCAGTGATCAGAAATATTTAGCAGATTAACATCATTTAGCTTTCATCTTCCCCAGGGAGATAAGAGAAAGGATTAAAGAGAAGGAGATTCCTCGCTAAATGCTGTTGAGGGAGTGCTGCAGAGCCTGGAGATGTGAAATCAAATGAGGGAAAACAAAGGGGAACTTGAGGAGCCCCCTGTCCCTGCCATGGGATTTACCCTTTATTTACTGCTGCCAGTCCATCTGGCGAGGCTGAACAGGAGASCACACCTGTCAGCACGGCTGCGATGGAGCAGATGTTGGAATTTGCACCACTGAGGCTAAAATCTATCATCTCTGGCCTAAAACT
>NW_026624139.1:11985-13688 GCF_030028575.1 Malurus melanocephalus
GGGTGTTTTTAATTTGTCTGCACAGTGAAAATAGARCAAAACGGAGCAGGGCTCGAGGTGAGGGGGCTGGATGTGCTCAGCGCAGGGCATGAAATCACTTCTAAATTAAGTCAAAGGCACAGCTCCTGAGCCTGTTAATAGGACAGGCTTCTCCTCTGCCATAAATTCCCCTGCTCAGCACATATGGATCTTTATGATCTCTACTTCTGAACCCACGAGGAGGAGCCACCCTGCAAAGCCCCATCTGCCCGGTGCTTCTGGGGCCGCTGTGCCGTGCCAGGACTGGAATTCTGGAATTCCTCCATCCTTGCAGGGAGCTGGAGCAGGGCCCTGCTGCCCATTTCCTCAGCCACACAACAAAAATGAGAAGAAAGCCAGGCTGCAAATGTGGCTGCAAAGCAGCGAGCAGCGAGGAAAGGATCCCGTTTATCCATCCAAGGGCTGGGGTGGTTCTTGGACGGGGCTGGGAACGATGATTGAAAAAGACAACCACAACAAGTGAGCAGTGACTGGAGCTTGCTTCTCGATTGGAAGTGTTTAGAAGGTGCTGCTGGAACACGAGAAYCAATTAACTCGAGAAGAAATCATGTTCCTCACCTCCTTCCATGCTTGCTGGCACGCCGGGAGCTCCAACATCTGGGTGTCCTCAAGACATTTGATGCGTTGCATTCATCATACGTGACATTTGCATAATGCCAACATCATACTTCACGCAGATGCGYCCTTGAATATTTCACAGGCTCTGATTGCTATTTAAACTCCCCACAAATAAAAACCCACGGGGTTTTGCCCACATGGGAGAACATGAGGTCCAAAGGGATTGATTCCTCACACTGGCACGCTCGACTCTCCCTTCACACCCCAACTCAACGCSGCGCCTTTCATTCGATTTTTCTTCCTGCAGCCATTAAAATTCTATTAGCTGTTTGTGAATATTATTTCACGCCATCTGCATTGACTCCGGAGTTGTGCTAGCGACAGCTGCCGTCATTTGTATGCGTTTTCTGCGCGGTTATCGAGGAGCAGAACCTTCCTCCCTCGCTGCTCCGGGAGRCACAGCCAACTGCAGGGACGGGCTCGTTTGCAAATCCAAATCCCCACCGTGGTGTTTTATTTATCAGGACAACAGAAGGGATAGAGGGAGGGCGAGACAAAGGGAAATGTTTGATGTTATGTGACAAACAGCGGCGTTGCTCCTTTTCACTTATTTATYTGGCCCCCAGCCACGGTTCGGGGTGCAAATGGAAGTGGACGGAGGAGCAGACACTTTTTATTCCGTCATGTTTCTGCCTGTGAGAGGCTGAGTGCTTCCATTGTGTGAAATATTTATTATTTTTAATTAACCACCGTTTCTGAGTGGTGCTGAACAGGAGCTGCAGCAGTGAGCTATGATCCCGTGTCTGCTGCGGTGTCACCTCGGCCACAGCACCGAGGATGTGCCAGCAATTCCCACCAAATGAAACATTCCAGCATCACAGAGCATCAAACTGGGACAGCAACAGGGCAGAGACAGAGCAGGGGCTGTGTGGGGATCRCTGAGCACACAAATATTCCCTTTTTGTTGGGTTTTTATGTCCATGGGTGTCCTGGAGGACATTCAGCCCTGTGCAGACAGAATCTGTGCAGAATTCCTGTGCGAGCTCTGCTTTGGGACCTTCCTTGGGAGTCCCATTGTTGCCTTGAAAGGCCAGTTTTTAATAATG
>NW_026624139.1:14318-17954 GCF_030028575.1 Malurus melanocephalus
TCCTCCCAGGAGAGAAGGAAAATGCCCAGAGCTGGTCAGGATCTCCATCCTGGGAGTGCAGAACTGRGGGGCCAAAATATTTCTGCAGTTTGATGTCTGTGCTTGGAAAATCTGACCCTCTCTCCTGCGCTCCTTCAAAGTTTGGCTCGAACACACACAGGTGATAAATGCTTCAATATTTAACTGTGATTTACCTGTGGTGAGTGAAGGGAAAATTATGCAAATAGGGCCTGAATCAGAGCAATGAGCCCCTTTATATTCTCCAGAAAAATGTCAAAATATAATGTTTTATGAATCGCTCGCTTTCCTTTGAAAATAAAACACTTCTCCTTTTGGATGTTGAGATTATGCCTGAAYGTAAATTACAGAGGAATGGGGGTTGGATTAATACAGTCCCCAAATGGCAGGAATTCATAAAGGAATGAGATTTGTAGTTAGAAGGATTCCCTGTCGTTTGAGTGGCTGCAGATCCTCGATTCACCCCATGCTCCAGGGACAGGAGCAGCTCAGKCGGTGCCAAGGGCAGCGCTAATGGAAGCAGAGAAAAATAAAACTGCAAAATAAAACTGCACAGATCAGCTCTGAGTGGCATCACAAACAAACCCGGGGAAGCTCTGAAAGCAGAGCAAGGTCCCGGCTATGAAAGTCCTGTTCATTTGTGTGCAGATAAAAACAATCTCTCCGGAGGTGAAGGAGCAAAGTCGCGCAGAATTTCCACTTCTCTCATCTGCAGTGTTTGTTCTGGGCCTCCACGGCCCTCAGCGAGGCTTCAACATCTGAGCAAAACAAATTTCAGTGCATCACTTTGAATAATCCTGACTGAGTCATCAATTCAAACCCCAATTCCTATTAGCACTTCTCCCACAGAGCTTTGATGAGGTTGTGGCTGGTGGCACCAGCAGTTTGTGGTGCCTGGGATGATTCAGAGCTTCTCCCTCCCCCAGACTGATTCCTTCTCGCACAGAAAATCAGGAATTGCTGTTTAAGGAGCAGGAAAGGAAAAAAAATAACCCCGGGGAAATCATGAGCTGCTCAGTATCCAGAGAGATTTTCATTGCAATGCCATGGAAGGGAAACCCCTTCTGCAGGGTGGATGTGCACCTTGATCCCCTGGAAAAGGAGATGATTCCCCGGAGCTGAGAGCCCCCAAAGCAGCAAAGGAACGCCAGGAAATCCTGGGAATGGCTTTTCTTCAGCTTCAGAGGGCTCAGACCAAGGGGAAACTCTCACAACAGAGAGCTGGTGCTCCCAAGGGATGGTGGGAAGGTGAGGGACAGACCCTGAAGGGTCACTCAGAGCCAGGGGGACGTTCAGGATGGCTGAGTCTGGTGGGACGGACCCTGTGGGGTCCCCATCCTCACTAGAATGCCCTCAGCCCTCTCTTTGAGATCCAGGGGGATGTTCAGGATCCAGTGGAACAGACCCTGCAGGGTCACTCAGAGCCAGGGAGATGTCCAGGATGGCTGAGTCTGGTGGGACAGACCCCTGCAGGGCTCCCAGCCCTCACTGGAATGCCCTCAGCCCTCTCTTAGATCCTGTTAGAGGATGTTCAGGCTGGCTGGATCCAGTGGGACAGACCCTGCAGGGCCCCCAAACCTCACTGGGATCCAGGGGGATGCTCAGGATCCAGTGGAACAGACCCTGCAGGATCACTCAGAGCCAGGAGGATGTCCAGGATGGCTGGATCCGGTGGGACAGACCCTGTGGGACCCCCAGCCCTCTCTGGAATGCCCTCAGCCCTCTCTGGGATCCAGAGGGATGCTCAGGATCTGGTGGGACAGACCCTGCAGGGTGACTCAGAGCCAGAGGGATGCTCAGGATGGCTGAGTCCAGTGGGACAGACCCTTCAGGATCCCCAGCCCTCACTGGAATGCCCTCAGCCCTCTCTCAGATCCTGTTAGAGGATGTTCAGGATGGCTGGATCCAGTGGGACAGACCCTGTGGGACCTCCAGCCTCTCTCAGATCCAGAGGGATGCTCAGGATGGCTGGATCTGGTGGGACAGACCCTGCAGGGCTCCCAGCCCTCACTGGGATGTCCCCAGCCCTCACTCAGATCCAGGGGGATGCTCAGGGTCCTTCCCACCTCCCAGCTCAAGCATAACACACCCACAGCCACCAAGCTCCTTCCATCCACCCCACGGGAGAGGTGCAGACCCTGATGGATAAAACCCCCCCAGAAGGGAATCTGAGGTGCAATCCCACCCCAAACTCCTCGAAGAGGTGATATTTCCCTGCCCCCATCATGACCCTGAGCCCAKGGAAGGTTCCAGACTCTCAGCTCACACGAGGGAAGCCTGAAATCATTTCAAGGCTCAGGAACTTCCCAGCGCTGGCATTTCCACAGTAAAACCTTCTGATTTCAGAAAGGCTGCTCAGCACAGATTATTTGACACCCAGGCTCTGTGTTAGRGAATAAATTATTTTGTTCTGCTCCCAACTGATCACAGTCATGAATTCTGATTTGCTGACACCGAGTCCCAAACAAAAGCACAGAACCTTGTCTAATAGTGCCATGAAAAAGGAGATTCAGGAAATATTAACAAGTTTCAGATGGTAATTTATGTAAATAGAAACCATAACTCAGTTGAAAAGATTCAGTTGAACCTATAGAAGGAGTCTGAAAGCCAAGGTTTTCATGATAGAACATAAATTGAGACTTAGTCTTTACAACCCAAATGTTGTGCTTTCTGCTACAGAACAAAGAAGGGAAAACCAGAAGCTTCACTTTAATTAAAAAGTGAAACAGTTCCCAGTTTGGAGTTTAGGATCTGCAGCGGGGCACTTTTCCAGGATTGTGCACAGAGCCTTTCAAACGGGAGCACTGCAGCGTTGGTGGCTCTGAGCAGGGACATTTTCACTGTCCCAGGGTCACCAAACCCTGTCCAGCCTGGCCTTGGGCACTGCCAGGGATCCAGGGGCACCACAGCTCCTCTGGGCACCCTGTGCCAGGGCTGTCCACCCTCACAATTCCTTCCTAAAGTCTTCCCACAACCTGTTCTGCTTCCATTTGAAGCCATTCCCCCTTTTCCTGCAGGTTCTGCCCTCATGGAAAATCCCTCTCCACACTTTTTGTCACCCCTTTAATAATCAGAGTCCCCTTTAGGGTCTGGGATCAGCCCCTCCCACCCCACAGACACCCAGATGTTCTCCTGCTGCAGATCACAGTGAGTTTTCTTTGGTCCTGGTTATCTCCACCGAGGTGATTTCCAACCTTCCTGGAGCCATTCTCCCGTATGGAGYCTGAGCTTTGCAAAGACCATGTATTTTAATTAAAGTCTTTAATTAGCCTGCCCATAATCTGCCAGAGCTCTCATGCTGAGCCATAATTAATGTCTTACCTCCACCTTGCAACTTCCACCGAGCGAGTGCTTTCCAAATAAATCAGCGCTGGTGTTTGCAGGGACAGAGCCGTGACAGCGCCTGCACCTCCTCCTGCTGCAAGGAGGGAATTGGGGATTTTGGGGGCTTTTATTGTGAGGCTGTGCAGGAGGGCAGCTCAGAGCTCTGTGGGGGCTCAGCATCGTGCAGGGTCYCTGATCCCGCTCCTGCCTGCCYCATTCCTGATCCCATTCCTGCCCCATCCATCCCTGAACCTACTCCTGCCCCATCCATCTCTGATCCCATTCCTGTCCCAT
>NW_026624139.1:18520-19106 GCF_030028575.1 Malurus melanocephalus
CTCTCTTCCCTAAGTGGCTGAGGCTCTGAGGTTCTGGATGGAGACATCATTTTTACTGCGCCGCGTCCCGGCGCTTGTTTTTGCTCTGAATTATTTCCTCTCCCACTCCCAAGCGGGAGAGGCGCGGGGCTGCAGGGGAGAGGGAGCCTTTCCCAAACCCGGCCGTGGGAGGAACAGCAAAAAAATTCCTCRAGCATCACTCAGGAACTCTGCTGTGATTTTCTCGCCTTTGTTGCATCTCGTGTTAAACATGTTTGTGTCAGGCAAACAACCCACATTAGATGGAATTTCACACCATTCAAAGCATCAGTGTCTCCAGCCCTAATGTGTATTATGTTCAAACACGCGACGTAATCCATCACAAACCCCTGCAGACCTCGCCCTCCCTCCTGCTTCCCCTGCCGCCGCCTCCCTCCCCGCTCGCACGCAGCCAGCCTTCTGTCGGAGGCTTTTGGTATTTATTTGGAAACAGCAGAGCAGATTCTCAGTCAGTGTTCGCTATCACAGCTCCTCTGGCCGCCTGCCCGTGGATTTATCCCAGCACAGGGGCCGTGCTGGCTGCTGCGAGCTGCGGGATGAACCGGGG
>NW_026624139.1:20015-25076 GCF_030028575.1 Malurus melanocephalus
GGAGGAAAATGTTTGGGAATGAAGCACAAGGTTTGCAGGAGCAGGGAAGGTGGCTCTGGAGGATCCTGACCCGGGGCAGCAGTGCTGCTGCTCTGCGGGGTTTGCAGCTGTGAAAATGAGAAAAATCAACTGCAAAGGGAAGGAAAGCTTCAGTTTTGTTTGCAGGAATTAATGCAAACAGAGCCAGGAACAGCAAAACCAAACCCACTCCGACAGGGAGGGAAAATCTGTGCTTGGTGTGAACAGAGGAGCAGTGACTCCTCTGAAAAGGATCCTGAAATAAGCACCACGGACACTTTTAGATTATAACAGGCGTTGGAACAGATTATATTTAAACAATGATGTTTTAATTTAAAGAGCAGCRCTGTGCTGAAAACCACACTGGTCTTCAGTGAGAAAGCTCTCCTYGCAGAGAGATCTCCAGTGAATTTTGAACCATTTTTGAGTCTATCTGGCTTTTCCGATAGAAATAGCAGGAAATATTGTGGCATGTTTAATTCTGTTTTTCACTGGAGATTTAATTTTTTCCCTCAAACTCTTTTTTTTTTTTAGCACAGCCTCCCCATCTCAGTTCATTTTTTCGCAGTGCACATCTTCATCTATCATCACTCAGCGCTCACCATTTAGCGTATCAACATGGCAATTTCTGCAAATCAGAAAGCAAAGCCATTAACATTTGAAGTGGAAATTTTGAGTTTCTGATCATTAAATAGCTCGGAAATGTAGGAAAAAATAACCTCCCTCTCCTCTAGTGCAAAGCTCCCAAATGAAACCCTCGKCTGGAGGGGTCTGGATGAGTCTGAGTGGGTAATGGTGACCCAAATGGGGTGATAGTGATTATGGTTGGGTTTTTATTTTCCACATTGATGCCACCAAACCAGGGGAAGATGCCACAATTTTGTGTAGGGAAAAGGGTGAGGGGAGACTCCCCAGGGAATGGGGACGGCCCTGAGGCTGCAGCAGCTCCAGGATGGGATTTTGGGGTGTTTGTGCAGGGTCTGGAGCTGGATCCATGATCCTTTTAGGTCCTTCCCCATTCCGTGGTGCTCTGGAGGGGCTTCCAGCTCGCTGTGATGTTTGGTCTCTGCTCTCTTTTGGGGTCTCTGTGCTCTGTTTTGGGGTCTCTCTGCTCTGTTTTGTGGTCTCTGTGCTCTGTTCTGGAGTCTGTGCTCTGTTTTTGGGGTCTCTGCTCTGTTCTGGGGTCTCTATGTGCTCTGTTTCGGGGTCTGTGCTCTGTTTTGGGGTCTCTGTGCTCTGTTTCGTGGTCTCTGTGCTCTGTTTTGGCGTCTCTGCTCTGTTTTTGGGATCTCTGCTCTGTTTTGGTGTCTCTGTGCTCTGTTTTTGGGGTCTCTCTGCTCTGTTCTGGGTTCTCTGTGCTCTGTTTTGGGGTCTCTGTGCTCTGTTTTGTGGTCTGTGCTCTGTTTTGGGGTCTCTGTGCTCTGTTTTGTGGTCTCTGTGCTCTGCTCTGGAGTCTCCGTGCTCTGTTTTGGGGTCTCTGTGCTCTTTTCTGGAGTCTCTGCTCTGTTCTGGGGTCTCTGCTCTGTATTAGGGTCTCTGTGCTCTGTTTTTTGGATCTCTCTGTTCTGTTTTGGAGTGTCTGTGCTCTGTTTTGGGGTCTCTCTGCTCTGTTCTGGGTTCTCTGTGCTCTGTTTTGGGGTCTCTGTGCTCTGTTTTTGGGGTCTCTGTTCTCTGTTCTGGGTTCTCTGCTCTGTTTTGGGGTCTCTGCTCTGTTCTGGGGTCTCTGCTCTCTTTTGGGGTCTCTCTGCTCTGTGCTCAGCTCTCTGCTCCCCCTTCCCCAGTTCCCTTCACGCCTCTCCCAGGCGCTGCCAGACTCTCTCAGGAGGAGCCGTGTTTGTCCTGGTGCTCCATCTGCTCCTGCTGCCAGCGCGGGGCTGGAGCGGCTGAGGGGCCCTGGGGCTGCGGGGACCCCGGGATTGGACCCGGAACAGGGACCCCGGGGGTGCGGGGACCCCCAGTTTGAACCCAGAACTGGGACTCCCAGTTTGAACCCAGAACTGGGACCCCCGGTTTGAACCCAGAACAGGGACCCCGCGATTGTACCTGGCACAGGGACCCCGGGGGGGGAGGGACCCCCAGTTTGAACCCAGAACTGGGACTCCCAGTTTTTACCCAGCACTGGGACCCCGGGGGTGCAGAGATCCCCAGTTTGTGCCCAGAACTGGGACCCCCGGTTTGTACCCAGAACTGGCACTCCAGGGGTGCAGAGATCCCCAGTTTGAACCCAGAACTGGGACCCCGCGATTGGGCCCGGAACAGGGACCGCAGGGGTGCGGGGACCCCCAGTTTGAACCCAGAACTGGACCCCCAGTTTGTACCCAACTCCAGGGCCCAGGGGGTGCAGGAATCCCCAGTTTGAACCCAACATTGGAACCCCCAGTTTGTACCCAGAACTGGGACCCCGGGGGTGCGGGGACCCCCAGTTTGTACTGAGAACTGGGACCCCCGGTTTCAGCTCAGAACTGGAACCTCCAGTTTGAACCCAGCATTGGAACCCCCAGTTTGAACCCAGAATTGGCACTCCGGGGGTGCAGAGATCCCCAGTTTGAACCCAGAACTGGAACCCCACGATTGTACTTGGCTCCAGGGCCCTGGGGGTGCAGGAATCCCCAGTTTGAACCCAAAATTGGAACCCCCAGTTTGTGCCGAGAACTGGGACCCCCAGTTTGAACCCAGAACTGGGACCCCGTGATTGTACCCAGAACTGGGACCCTGGGGGTTCAGAGACCCCCAGTTTGTACCCAGAACTGGGACCCCGGAGGTGCAGAGATCCCCAGTTTGTACTGAGAACTGGGACCCCCAGTTTGTACCCAGAACTGGGACCTTGGGGGTGCAGGGACTCCCAGTTTGAACCCAGAACTGAACCCAGCATTGGAACCCCCAGTTTGTACAGAGAACTGGGACCCCAAGAGTGCAGGGACCCCAGTTTGTACTGAGAACTGGGACTCCCAGTTTGAACCCAGCACTGTGCAGGGTCGGGGCAGCACCCAGGTGGGCTCGGGGTGGGACACGGGGCCCTCAGGGACCTGGGGAGCACCGATGGCTCCGCTCCAACGCCCTCACCTCGAGCACCCAGAGTGTGACTGCACCCAAGGTGCCACCGTGCCCAGAGTGTCACCAAGCCTAAAGTGCCACCGTGCTCCAAGTGCCACCATGCTCAAAGTGCCACCATTCCCAGAGTGTCACCGTACCCAGAATGCCACCGTGTTCAAAGTGCCACCATGCCCAGAGTGCCACCGAGCCCAGAGTGTCACCATGCCCAGAGTGCCACCGAGCCTAGAATGTCACCATGCCCAGAGTGCCACCGTGCCCAAAGTGCCACTGAGCCCAGAATGCCACCGTGCCCAGAGTGCCACCGAGCCCAAATGGCACCATGGCCGAAGTGCCACTGAGCCCAGAGTGTCACCGTGCTCAAAGTGCCACCATGCCCAAAGTGCCACCGTGCCCAAAGTGCCACCGTGCTCGAAGTGCCACCATGCCCAAAGTGCCACCGTGCCCAAAGTGCCACCGTGCTCGAAGTGCCACCATGCCCAAAGTGCCACCATGCCCAAAGTGCCACCGTGCCCAAAGTGTCACCGTGTCCCAAGTGCCACCATGCCCAAAGTGTCACCGAGCCCAAAGTGTCACTGTGCTTAAGGAGCCACCATGCCCAAAGTGCCACTGTGCCCAAAGTGTCACCGTGCCCAGAGTGCCACTGTGCCCAAAGTGCCACCCCTGCTCCGCTCCTGGGCCCTCCAGGAATGGACACCCCACCCCTGCCCTGCCCCTGCTCCAAATCCTGGCTTCTCTTCCAGGGAAGGTTCTCTCTGATTTCCAACAATCCCAGGAGATGCTCCAGGCGTGCCATGAGCACACCGATTTCCCAGGGGAGCTGGGGCTGCCCCAGGATCCCTGAAAACGCCCCAGAACGGGCTGGACAGGGCTCAGAGCACCCTGGGGTGGTGGAATTAAAGTGATCCTAAAGTCACTTCCCACCCAAACCATTCCAGGATTTTGTGTTTCTCTGAACCCGCTGCACCCGCCCCTGATTTGGGAGATTTCGGGAGTGAAAATGGAGTTTGGGACTGTGGCTGCAGCACATTTTGGGTTCCAAGCTYAAAAACTTCAGTTTCGTATTTTGATGTGTGTGATTTAGGAAAATATGGTCCATTCCATCTGCTTTGCATGAATTTGAATGACTGATTAAAAATACAGGTTGAGATATTACAGCTGCTATTAATTTCTCCACATGGCTGGCTCTTAACGGATCGAGGGAAAATTGGGAATACGGCTTTTATCAATTTCCACAGGCAAGCTTTGCCATAATCCTTTTATTTCATTGAGAAATGTGTTTGTTTGTAATAATTTTATTTGTTTAACAATTTCCCTCCTTTCCTTAATCTTTTCAGTAATTATTCCRTATCCTATAAATATTTAAACTAATTTAATTCTTCATAGAAATTATTCCATTTTGCTTTGTCTTTTTCCCAATGAGCTCCAGCTCCTTTGCTACAAAAACTGTTCCTGCTGAATTTGGTGACCTGGAAGGAGGGAAGGATCTTCCCAATGTCCCTTCCTGCCCCAGATTTAGGATGTGGGTGTTTGGGGTCTCTCAGCACGAGCGAAACTCTCTAAAACGTGATTATCTTTTTTAATCACTCACAAAGTCATCCTGCTGCACATTTTTAACTTTTTTTCAAGTTCTGCACCCAAGAAAATAAGCAGAATACTCAGCAGGGAAAGAGATGTTTCATTAACACCAACGCTGACATCACAAATATATCTTCTAATTGCTCCTCTAAAGGTGAAATCAATAGCTGGGCTTGCACGAGGGGCTGAGACATTTCTGAAAGATTCCACGTGCCGTTTTTATTGGAGATGAATGTTGCTGAGAATTGGAGAGCTTCTGTTTGCATGAGTGATCCGCCCAATTTGCTGCAYATTACTCATAAATCTGGGAAGGGAAAAAAGTTATGTTGAACTCTCCTGTTACAAAAAACATGGGCATTAGATCAGAGTGGGGAAGGCAAACATAACGGATGAAAGCCATTAGAGCTGCCTGGG
>NW_026624139.1:26419-29256 GCF_030028575.1 Malurus melanocephalus
CCGCCCCCAGGGTTTGTTTGGATGAGGGAGAATCCTCGATCCCTGCCCTTCACCCGCCCCCAGGGTTTGTTTGGATGGGGAGAAGGAGAATCCTCGATCCCTGCCCTTCATCCGCCCCCAGGGTTTGTTTGGATGAAGAGAAGGAGAATCCTTCCATCCCTGCCCTTCACCCGCCCCAGGGTTTGTTTGGATGGGGAGAAGGAGAAGGAGAATCCTCAATCCGTACCCTTCATTCGCCCCCAGGATTTGTTTGGGTGGGGAGAAGGAGAATCCTCGATCCCTGCCCTTCACCCACCCCCAGGGTTTGTTTGGATGGGGAGAAGGAGAATCCGTGAAAGCACAGCCGAGGGGAGCGATGAGATGCGAGCTCCTCCCACCCCAAAACAAACCCAAATCTGCCCCCAAATCGGCCCCCAAATCGGCCCCAAATCGGCCGGAGCTGTTTTGCCTTTCACTGAGAAATAACCAAAGCTGCTTTTTGAAGAGCCTGCCCTGCTCTGGGCACAGCCCGAGTGTCCCCCGTGTGTCGTGTGGCGGTGACAGGAGAATTTTAAGCACCTCTCATGTGTGTCCTGGCTCTGCTGTCAGACTGCAGAGGGGAGAGATGAAACGACATGAAAGCACCTGGTTTTTATCGGTTTCTTGTATCTGCTGCTTCAGGTTTGAAGGCTTCCTGAGCAAATCCCTCCCTTTCATGGCAGATGCGATCACCTGCTCCTTCCATGGCCCGCTGCACAAAATTCACGAGTCAAAACTCGTCCTGCTCTTGGATCTGGGAGGGGCTGCTGGGATTAACTCTGCTCAGCTAAGCAGGGCTCAAATCCCCAGGTCCTGAGGGGGSTTTGAGTAAACACAGCCCCCGTGCTTGGAGCTAATCCTGGGCTTAGCACTTGGGCTCCATCTCGTTCTGAACAGATGAAACATTGTGAATGCCATGATATGGGAAATGCTCTAATCCCTGTGCGTCCCGTGCATGGGATCCCCGGGGTCACTGGGAGATCACAGCCCTGGGGAAAGACAGGGCTGGGCCACTCGAGGTTATTTACTGGGGTTCCATTGCTTTGGTCACCTTGTGGGTTTAATCCCTGCAGCCACAGGAAATGGGGTTTAATCCCTTCAGGGATGGGAGATGGGGTTTCAGGTTGGTTTAATCCCTGCAGGGATGGGAAATGGGGTTCCACATGGGTTTAATCCCTGCAGGGATGGGAGATGGGGTTTAATCCCTGCAGGGATGGGAAATGGGGTTTCAGATGGGTTTAATCCCTGCAGGGATAGGCAATGGGGTTACACATGGGTTTAATCCCTGCAGCCACGGGAAATGGGGTTTAATCCCTGCAGGGATGGGATAATGGGGTTCCAGGAGGGTTTAAAGCATCCCCTAACCCTCAACTCCTCCGAGTGCTGCTCTGAGCACCCACAGCCCCGTTCCCCCCCGCTGGCTGCTCCCAGCTGGAAACGCATCTCAAACCCTGCACAAGTGACAGATTTGTCATCAAATCTCCTCTGTTCTGTCGGGGCTGATAAGGATGCCACTCCATGGATCACTCGAGGAGAGGTGTCTCAGAGACAGAGAAAAGCTCATATTTCTGCTCACTGAGGTGTTGCTGACACAATTTAGCATGTGGTACCCGGCTCATTTGGAATTCAGCGCCGACTTCATCCGCATCATAAAGTGAATCCTGTTTTACAATTCCCTTGAACATTCTCTAAATGATGGCATCTGAAAACAAGCAGCACAGTTTAGATGGTGGAATGGCGCTGCTGGAATTAATTTTTGGCTGTGTAATCCGGGATATCAGTCTGAGAGGCTGCAGGGACTGGGGACTGAGAGATTCAGGGGTCTGAGCAGCTCAGCCCTGAAATTCCTCACTCCTGAGTTCCCAGGGCTGCAGGAGTGGTAAATGAAATTCAAGTTTGGCCCTGRAAAAAAATCACATGAACTGAGTCAGAATTTGGGGGGTGTTTGAGTTCCCAGGGAATATTGACTTGCAAAAGTCAAGGCTTTTCTTAGAAACAAATCAKTTGTAGTGAAACAGATCTATTTTACAGTTCCTGGGCTGATTTTCCAGCCAGGGTGCTTGAGTTGCTCTGGCAGCACCAATCTCTGCCTCGTTATCTCCACTGCTGCCCTTCCCTGGCCCAAAGGCAGTGCAGACACACCGGTGGAGCTTTGCAGTGTGCCACATTTGTCAGCRGATTTAGAGCTGCCCATATTTCAATAATTCAGAGGCTGATGGGGTCTCAGAATCTCAGAATCACCAGAGCAGCAGCAGTTGGGCAGCGATTGCTTGTCTGAGGCAATAAATGATGGATAAGTGCACRTTAAAGCTGGGCCTGGGGTCCAGGGGTGTAAATCCCCCTCCAAGGCATCCTTGGAGTTATGGTGGGGACTTGGAGCTCTGCCCTGAGACACAGAAGCCTTTCTGCAGTGAAATGCTAAATTTTGCTTTCCAATGAGTTTTACATCTCCAATGGAAGGTGGAGGTGTCTGCAGCTGCTGGGGATCCAGGCAGCAGCACCACAACAAAGCTCTGCTTTCCATAATTTGCACTCAGACAAGGAGAGTTGCTCATTTTCTGCTTTGGAGCCTCGTGGGATGTCGGAGCTGCACGGCTCATCAGGGATCTGCAGCTCCAAGGGGAGGCTGCTCCCTCTGCTTCCTGCTAAACTGCGTCAAATATTCACTGGGAGCATCCCAGAGGGGCTGGGAAAATGGGATAACTGGGGCTGGGAGTGAGAGCCCTTCCATAAATACATTGCTGGAATCAAGGTGGGAAACAGCCAAACCTTTAGGAGTTAAGTGAGGTTTTACTGTAGGAATCAAGGTGGGACACAAC
>NW_026624139.1:30298-31238 GCF_030028575.1 Malurus melanocephalus
CAACTGGAACTTTAGGAGTTAAGTGAGGTTTTACTGTAGGAATCAAGGTGGGACACAACCAAAACTTTACGAGTTAAGTAAGGTTTAACTGCAGGAATCAAGGTGGGACACCACTGGAATTTTAGGACTTAAGTGAGGTTTTAGTGCAGGAATCAAGGTGGGACAGAACTGGAACTTTAGGAGTTGAGGTTTTACTGCAGGAATCAAGGTGGGACACAACCAAAACTTTAGGATTTAAGTGAGGTTTTACTGTAGGAATCAATGTGGGACACAACCAAAACTTTAGGAGTTAAGTGAGGTTTAACTGCAGGAATCAAGGTGGGACACAACCAAAACTTTAGGAGTTAAGGGAGGTTTTAGTGCAGGAATCAGGGTGGGACACAACTGGAACTTTAGGAGTTAAGCGAGGTTTTACTGTAGGATAATGTTTTACTGTTATAAAATTGCCTTTTCCTGGTGTAGGGAGAACCAAACGTTGCAGGAAGCTCTGCCTGACCCCGTGTCTGACCCTGATCAGGAGCCCTGGCTGCTGTGGGATGCAAAAGAGCCTTCTCTGAGCAGAACTAAACCAATCCCTCCATCACCCCAATCCTTTCAGTGAGTGCCCCATGGCTCTGGGGATTCCTCAGGTTCTCTCCTGTTCCCTTTGTGCCAGGTCCTGCTCTATCCAGAGCTGTTGGAGCTGATCCCCTCTGTGAATCCCGTGCAGCAGGGAACCCACGGGGGAAATTTCAAAGGGAAAATGCTGTGATTCATTCTCCTGTGACCAATGGATTACAGGCAATTATTCCAAAATTATACCCACATTTCCATCTCCTTTCTTTGAAAACAAATGGAACCCAAAAAGGAAAAGGGAGGGGATTTTTCTGAAGTGAGGAAAGTGGCTCTTGTTACTGCAGCTCATCCCTGATTGTATGGACAGTGTTTGGCCTCAGAATCC
>NW_026624139.1:32110-37761 GCF_030028575.1 Malurus melanocephalus
TCACCAAGCCCTGTCCAGCCTGGCCTTGGACACTTCAGGAATCCAGGGACAGCYACAGCTGCTCTGGGCAAGAACTTTTCTTCCCCTGGAATTCTGCTCCACCTCCTCTCCAGGTGTCACCTGCAATGGGAGCGTTGAGTCCAATTCTGCTGCTGGGAACGTCTCCTCCCATCTGGAGYGGGGAATGTCCCCATTAAAACAAGATTTTGTACTTCATTCCTGCTGCTCAGCACCTGTTGCAGCTGATGAATGGAGGAGCTGCAGGTCCTGATGATCTAAATTAGGATGATGAACACTCTGCTCCACTGAACAGCACAGGTTGGGTTTCATTCCTGAGCCGCCCTCATTTTTCCCTGTGAAGGATTCATTTTGGCTTTTAAGAGTGTTGCACGGAGAAGAAATGAAAGAATTAATCYCCTCTAGCAGGGAAAAAAGGTAAATTTGCACATATTTGAAACATCTCAGGTCTCGTTTCTTAAACACTGGATAATGTGGGCAGAGCATTTTCACGCAGATCCTGTAGGTAAACACCACATAAATAAATTTGAATTAAAAAGTAAAATCAAATAAAATTTTATTTTATGATCAGAGTGCTTTAATTAATTTTTTTCCATCTTCAATTTGCCTCTGGATACACAGTTGAGTGTCCCCCCAACCCAGAGGGAACCAAAAATGCAGTTTTAGGGATTTCTCAGCACCSCCAGCCACTCCTGGAAGTTTTCTCCAGGGAATTGAACAAACCTCACAACCTCTCCCATGTCACATCCTGACATCCTCTAATGACTCCAACCCTTTTGTGAGCAGAAATGCATCTCCCTTTCTGTATTTACATAGATATACACCCAGGCTGGGGAATCAAATCTAATTTCCTGGCTGCTGAAACCATCTATAAAGGTAAATGCAGGTGCTGGGTTTTTTTTTTCTCTCATTCCCTTTCATAGTCATGATGCATTTCATGATTTCTTTGCTTTACAGCATCCTTTCAAATGACACATTTTATCAGTTCTCTGGGGAGTATTGATGTTTTGCCCTTTTAAACATGTCATTTGATTTTTTTGATGTTCCTCTCTTACTCTCCATCTGTTTTCTTGTAATGCTTTCATTTGGTGGCAATTTTTCATTGAGTCCCCGAAGGTTTTTTTTTTTCTTTTCCAGGAGTTTGCCTTGAGCTGATTTTTTTTTTTCCCCTTGTGTTTGGAAATGTTTGACATGTGACCCAGTTCCTCCCGTGGGAGTGGGGCTGCTCCTGTTCTCCCCACAGTCCTGCTGGGGGATTTCAGCATGCAGAACACATTTTCCTGCTTCAGGRTCCCTGTGGATTCAATCAGAGAACCATTTTTAAAAGCAAACGAGGAGAAAAAARCTCACGGTGATGGTTTAGATTGTGGACAGGGTTTGTGTAGCTTTGGAGAGGTTTCCAGGAAAAAAAAATAAAAAATTAAGGGAACCTTGGGAAATCCCAAAGTTTGCTTCCTTGTTCTTCCTCTGGTTTTACTCTTCCTTTCCAGATTTATATGGGGATTATCCTTTAATAATATTTCCAGAAGTTTCTGTAMGTTAGGGAGTGTTTTTTGAGGGAAGGCCAGAKGTGAAGGAACATCCCAGGGTGGAAGCTCCAGTGTTGGGAAGGTTCTGGACCAGTTTGGAACTGGACTTCCTGRCCTTGGAGATGAACTGGCTGAAGTCAGGAAGTTCCTACCTCAAACTTGAGAAATTCAGCTCCTTTAATTCTTCTATTTAAATGTCTTGGCTCATTTTTTTGTGAATTTAGTCAAATCTGATTGGTTTTAATTTCCTTATCGTTGCCGTTGCTGGCCCAATTTTCATCTGAACACCCCAAACCCACCCTGGAAATGTCAGAAATTAATGGGAAATGGCTCCATGTGTGTGTGAAGCCCTCATTTGGACCCATCATGCCCATTATGGACCAGTGAGTTCCACAAGCTGGAGCAGAATTTTATTCCTGGACTTGTGAATGCAGCTTCCAACTGTTTGCTACTAAACAACTCCTCTGGAAATCAATCCAAAATCATGTTCGCTGCCTGAACGTGGAACTCGTGTGGGGATGAGATATTCTCCAGCTTGGCTTCGGCAGCCTGAGCTGATATTTTTCAGCAGTTTTTTCATGTGCTGTAAAAGATATTTAGATAAGGCCCATATATAACCCCCGGAATTATCTGGAATAGTGTTTCCAGGTCTGCTCCTATCAAGGATGACTTAAGGGACGAGTGATGTTCAGCTGCATTAGCACAGCAGATGGAGCATTATTCCAGCCTGGATGGCAGGAGAACACAGAGCTCACCTCCACACTCAGCAGATGTCAATTTATATTAACGAGCAGAGGCGACGCACAATMGATTTGATTTTCCTTGTAACCTGTCTCCATTACAAAACATCTGCATACATTACGCCCCATTCCAGATGTTTAAAATTAATGCCGYAGCGAGCAGCTCGCGTTTTTGCCTCCCGCTGATAATTTTTTTTGTCAGCATAGGAATTAGGTCTGATAAAAACGCGCRGGCTGGTGATGGGCTCGGTGTGTTCGGGGAGTCTATTACACCATCAATTGCAGTTCCACGGGCTGCTAAAAGCAGCAATAAGACAAGACTGCCTGTCACATATTTATGAGCTTATGAACCTTCCTGTCCCTTTTGTTATCCCTTCCCCTGGCAGTGCGAGAGACTGAACCTTGAATTAATGCGGAAAGGATGAGGCTCTGCTTTCTGCTCCATCCGTCCCGGTGTTTGGCAGTTTGTAAATGTCACCCCCGGACTTGGGGACAAGGAGCTGTGTGGTTGGAGCCATCCAAGCTGGCGCTGTCACAGCGTTCCCAGRAAATGGATGGGGCAGTAATGAGCAGCAGATAAGCTCCTTTAATGTCTTTTGTATTTTTCTTTATCTTCGCCACGATCTACAGCTGCATTTCCTAAGGGTGCGATGCTAAATCTTCTCTACACCATCAGCTGGAAATCCTAAAGCTGGGGAGCCTCTGGTTGGGCWGAAAAGAGCCTTTCATGGAAACGGGCATGGCCTGAAGAATGGCTGGGAAATTACTCAGAGAATAATTACAGCGATTGATCTGGAGATGTTTTGTGGCTCTTCCATCTCTCATTCTCTGGAGTTTTCCTGCGTCAGGGTTTGATGGGATCTGCTGGAAGTAGAGAGCTCCCGGTCATTCTCATGAGGGGGAGGAGTTCCCCAGAGGGCTGGATAGCAGGAAAAAGGATTTTATGGAAAGAGTGATAAAGTACTGGGATGGTCTGCATGGGGAGGGGGTGCAGTCACCACCCCTGGGGGTGTTAAACACAGATTGGATGTGGGGCTGGGGGCTGTGGGTTGGGTGAGGTGTTGGGGCAGGGGTTGGACTGGAAGATCTTGGAGGGCTCTGCCAACCCTGGTGATTCTGGGATTGTGTGATTCTGATTTTTGTGACTCTGTGACTCTGATTCTGTGTTTCTGTGATTCTGTGATTCTGTGACTCTGTGACTCTGTGAAGGGCACCTCAGGGTGGGTTGGGTGTCCACAGGGAATCCCACGAGGGGTTGGGGTTCAAGGACAGGACACGAGTGCATGTAAATGTTTGATTTTGGGGTTGGAGCTGGGTGAGTTTTCAGGCCCTGCCCCATTGGGGTCAATCCCACACTTTGGAAGGGGTCAGGTGGTGTTTTATATGACCGGACAGGAGCCTGTGTGATTGACWGGTGACAGCCTTGTGAGTCAGGCTGGGATTGGTTAAACAGAGCCTACAGACCCTGCCTAAGCAGAGACGTGATTGGATAAGAAGGTTGGTGGGTGGYGACCCTGCAGAGCAAACAGCCAATGGGTGCTCAGCCCAGGAAAATTGCAGTATAAAGAGGCTCAGCTTTGTGAGAATAAAGGATTTCTGTGAGCCAGCTGGAAGGGGCTGTGTGCTCTGTTCCATCATTGTCACCCTTCCATCCCAGCTTTTCTGTGATTCCGTGATCTCTGTACATTCCTGGATGGTTTGAGGTGCAGAAAGCCCCACCTCAAACACTCTGCARCAGCACAAAACTCATTGGGAAATGGTGTCCAGCTGCTCAGGTGTTCTCTGTGTACAAATTTAGCTCTGGCCCAAATGGATTTGGCTTTCCTGACCTGAGGGAGGGGCAGCCTGGCAGAACATCCTCGTGTAGGGCAGCAGAAGAAATAGATCTGYGTGTAATTTAGTGTGACTGGGTTGTGGGCTCAATTGCAGGGCAGCAGCCCACCCAGCACATCCCATAAATCTCCCCTCTTGCCGTGTGGGGAGAGCAGAGATGGCCGCTGGAGCACATTAATGCTCATTCTCCTCGGGAATCAATAGGAATCTGGATTTTATAAATGGCCCCGCTAAACGCAAGAGAAAATTCATGAAGTGGAGATAGAAAGAGGCAGAGAATGAAAAGGCAGCTAATTCCTTTCAAACAACTGATGATTATCAGCATCCTTGGGAAGCACATCCAGGAGGGCCGGGGAGCAGGAGGCTCCTGCTTTATTGCAGCAGGATGATTGCATTATCCATGCAGAGCCTCCAGCCCTGATCCCAGAGTTCCTGGAGCATCCTCAGCCCAAAATGTCCCTGTCACCCCCAGCTCCAAACCCTTTTCTTGTTCAGCACCCGTTAATGGCACTGGGGGAGCCTCAGAGGCTTCAGGAAGGGCTGGATGAGGTCTGGGGTTTAATCTGTGATTAAATGGATGCACAGAAACAGGAACAGGGGTAAAAAWTACCCCAAAGCAATCCAAACATTTCAGAGAAAAGGACAGGGACAACAGTTCACAGGAGGGAATAAGATTTAGTGGGATTTGGAAAGTGCAGGTGAATTTTAGGGTTGAAGTGAAGCTGACAGGGAAGAGAGGGGAGAAAATACAGTGACTTATGGAAGAGAGTGATGATGAAAAAGAAGCAGGAGAATGAAARGTGAAGAGGAAGGAAATGGGGAGTTGAAACAAAAATCAAATCAGAAAAAGATGAAGCTCAGAGCAAAGTGGGAACCCATCAGCAGTACCATTTCCTGCTGGAGCTGTGCCCYGTTACTCACTCAGACTCCAACCACGCTTCTCCACCATCCTCCAGGGYTTTTCCTCCTCTCTGCTGCTCAATCTTCCCTCGATAGAGTCAGCTGGGAGCACAAATCCTGCCCTGGCTGAGCTCTGCCCGCCTGATTTCAACAGGACAGGCGGGTTCTGCAGCTCCTCCACCCTTCAGGAATTTCATACACCAGACCAGAGACCCCAGGAACGCTCTGAACCCACCCTGGCCCAGCACAGGGCTCGGGCTGATGAATGAAATCATCATTTCAGATGATTTTGTTCTCATTCCGACAGCAGCATTGGCCAGGCTGAGCTCGGCAGCRCTCTGCCACAATCCATTAGCGCGGGGATGGTAATGGATGGCTTTAATCAGGGACACAAAGTCTTTATTTGAGATTTTCTCCCGCTGCAGCCCATTTGCAATCCTGGCTAATGACGGGGGGCCAGGGGTCACAGGGAAATCCGAGGGAAATCTGCAGATGGCTCAGAAAGTTTGCAAAGACAAATTGTTCTGTTCATTGCGTGCCTCGGTTTGTTCAGCTGGGTAATGGCAGTGTTAAACCCACGGCAGAGATGGGGATGGATAGGACAAAGTTCCTCCTGTCCCACACATGTGAG
>NW_026624139.1:38747-50652 GCF_030028575.1 Malurus melanocephalus
GCAAATCTCCTCCCAAAGTGATCCCAGTCTTTAATCATTATCCCAAAAGCACAAAGCAGCTCCAGACACACACCAGGCTCGTTGAAAGACTTGTCAAGACTGAAAGGGTAATTCACAAATTCACTAAAATTCCCTGCTCCACTGAGCAATGTGACAGCTCTGCCGACCGCAGTAACATTTCTATTCAAACTGGCTTTGGTGCCGGAGCTATAAATATCCCTGCAATATTTCCTGCTTCAGAACATAAAGACAGCTTTACAGTGCTGATAAAATAGAAATTACTTTCTCTCGGAGGTCTAGCTGGAATTTTAATGTCTGTTTTGCAATAAAGCAGCTCCTCCACAATTCGATTTGAGGGAAAGAAAACAAACGGTCTAATTTAGTTACAGTAATGACTCCTCTCGTATTGTTGGCCACAGCTGAGCCTGGGCCGGGAAAGTTTGTAGTGGGGAGCACAGAGATGATTTTTTAGTGTAATATGAATCCTTCTTATCCTTTAAATGTGTAGAYATACACTTAATTACAGCTGGGGAAAAACAAGGCCCTGGAAAGTAAAAGGTCGTTAAAGTTTACAACCTCTAGCAGTGATTCTGGAGAAATTGTCACAGCTCTGAAGCTGCTGACCAAAGATGACCTGGATTAAAAAAGAGTTCTTCAATTGAAAAGGGAAATTGCAACTTTTGGGCTCATCAGTGTTGCCTTCAATTATCCATAAATGTCACCCTGGCTCTCGTTCGATCCTTTAAAAGAAAAGGAAAATGTTTTCTCCCGAGTTTTGGTTTGCATTTGTTGGCCATAGTTGGGTGGGGAGGAGACCTGGAGCTGTCCAATGGGGAAGGGAGTGAAAAATAATAAAAAATGAGGATTCTTGGTTTGGATTATGGCACAGGGGACAGTGAATGGTCTGAAACACCAAAGGCAGGGCCAGGGCCAGGCTGGACATTGGAGCACCCTGGGACAGGGGAAGGGTCCCTGCCATGGTAGGGGTGGCACTGGGTGGCCTTCAAAGCACTCCCATCCCATCCCATTGATCCCATCCCACTGATCCCATCCCATTGATCCCATCCCATTGATCCCATCCCATTGATCCCATCCCATCCCATCCCATCCCATCCCATCCCATCCCATTTGTGATTCTGGTCATTGACCTCCCTTGAACTCCACCAAACGCTCCTCCTGCAGAAATTTCATTCCTCCCACCACACTGAGGTGGCTCTGCTTTGGTCTAAACTGTGCTGGAAGAGAAGCAAAGCAGCTGCAAATGAGRGAAAACATTGGGAGAAGTGTCAGAGGTGGGGCAGTGTGTCACGGGCTGACAGCACYGAGAAGGGAAATTTTGTTTTTCCTTTTCTTCCCTGCTGGATTTATTTGTTTGTGGTTTAGTCGGAGCTCTCCTTGCGTGCCTGTGAAATGCCTAGCAAGCTTCCAGGGCTGTATAAATAAATAATAACTATTTAGAATCTTCTAAAAGATACATAAGTGTATTTCTTTTCATAGACCTAAAGCTAATGGAAACCTCGGAGTTTTTATTTCAATGACAAAGCAGCCCTGGAGCAGCTGTGTGGGACTCGAATGGAATCAGCTGCAAATGTTAGACACCATTTCCTTTAAAGAATTAGAATTTATAGTGCTGCAATGAATGCTGATTTACAGATATTTAAAAGGAAATAAATCCCTGTAGATATATATTTTTTTTATTTCAAAAGGGAATGTGTGACAATGGCTTGCACTGCTTTGGAATAACGYTCCAGCAGACAGCTGAGAGCTGTGRTATCCCACAGCAGGGGAAATTTGGGAGATTTTACACCAACCTGTTGGCTTCTGYTCCCAAAGAATCCTTACAGAAACCCAGCCCTGAGTGGTTGGGGWGAAGAACAACATCAATCCTGTACAGCTCCACACAACCCTTTTTGTGTGGTGGATTTGCTGATGCCTTGCAGGCGTAACGTTGGTGGATGGGTTTTGCTCTGGGATGCTTTAAACCATCCAAACAAATGTTGAACTCTGAAGGAGGCATTTTTTCCTGCAGAAGAAATATCAGGAACGATCTGGCAGAGTTGTTATTTTGGAAGGGAAAAGCTTTTACTCTAAAGGACAAATGATTCCTTTGGAGCAGCCTCTCTGCTCTGCTTCTCAGGGCCCATGGGCTGCTCCCAGGGTGCCATCAATGGGAAATAAACCCAACCACAGCTCTGAAAGTGCAGATAAATTTTGCTAAATGGGCACCTGGACCTCCACTGGAAAAGGTTTTCAACATCTGTAGGTCAAGAGGATTGTCAGGAAGGAGGATGAGGTACAAATGTCTGATGGCGAGGAGAAAAATCCACCAAGAGCTGATTTGGTGTTTTGGGGTCATCCCAAAAAGATGCCAGAACTTGCCCTGTTAAATCTAAACATGCCCAAGCATTGCAGCCTTGAAAAGGGAGGAAAAATGCAGAATATTTGATTTTAAAATCTGTGGTGCTCATGCCTTGGCAAGCAGAGGCAGCATCCCCAAGCTGGACCTGCAGGTTCTGAGCCCAATAAAGCAGCCATGGAACGGGAGCTAATCCTGATTTTCCTGCCAGTTCTCCTTAATGTGGATGTTCCAGGCAATCCAACCACAATTGCATTTCGATTACATCCCATCCCACAGTAAGTGGCAAATCATCACTGCTTCCTCTGACACTCAGTGTAATAACATTAACCATGATGAATTTCCCTTTACTGTTCCTGTGGCCTCCATACGTTATTCCAGATGAATTCCATTGTGCTGGAGCATTAATTAATGTCTGCTGCTTATCAAGTGGTGCCCACTTCTCCTTTCCATCCCWCTCTGATTCTTGAGGAATTATTCCTGGAACTGCCCCCAGTGCCAGGGAATCTCCATGGGGTGGAAGAAGGCAAATTTGGGTTCAGATGTCAGGCTTGTATCAAAGTAACACCATTTCCTTCCAAACTTTGCATTTAAACGAGGTTTTCCAAGCAGCTGAGACCATTTTCAGGAGTGATTTTCTGACGAATTTCCTTATTAATTCTCCAGAACAGTCCAAGTTCAGCTTCATGCTCTCCTTGGAGACGCTGGATTATGGAGTGAGGTGGAAAACCCACAAATCCACAAACCACAAATATGGCTCAAATAAAACCCAAAGGGTGGGTTTTTGAAATGCAGCCATTTCCAAGGCYGTGAACCCCAGAAATGCTCTCTGGGGAATGCAGAGCTCCCCTGATCCYTTCCTTGGGGAGCTTCTCCTGCCARGTGAGGCGATCCCAAAACATGGATCAGAAATCCCTTCCCCACTCTTTACAGTCTCAAAGTTAATATGGAATCGATTTGAGGTTCCTCCCAGCTGGGAGGGCTGCACAAAGCCCCATCCTCATCTCAGGACGTTTCTACAGCTTCATTTACAGCAGGGTTTAATTAGTCCCAGCTCCTCCGAGCCGTCCTACCACAAGATGTCATCCTTCCGACAGCTCTGGCTTCCCTGGCATCCCTGGGCTGGACTTTTCTGTCCTGGCCACTCTGGAAAGACCTCTGTGGTCACTCCGGGGTGATTCCTGGTGGCAGCTGCTCTCCAGAAAAGCAAAAACCATTTCCTCCCAATGAGTGATTCCCTGCCAAACTCGGGACAGGGAGAGAAGAGTTTTCTGTGTGAGAAACAAATTCCTGGCAGCAGAGTGCAAGAGTTAAAMCCGTGCAAACGACTCTAATAAGCATAATTTAAACCTGTGGTTTTCTTTTTATGGCAGCTTGATATTCGGTGTTTTATATTCCAATTTTCCACCTTTTAGTCTTGCTTCTTCCTCTTTTTGCTGCGGAGCCCTATCAGGAATGGGAGGGCAATTACCAGGCGAGCGTGTAGTTCTTTAATTGAAACACTTAGAGGTGTACACTTAAAAACTATAAAGACTTTTATGGAATGGCAATGCCTTAATCGTCTCGGCTGTGTGTACATTGTAATGTAATTGTGGAGYTTTGCTGGGGGAAGCCGGTGATTTACGCTCCCCGGGAGCAATAAAGCAATAACAGTAATCGAGAGGTGCGATATCCCCTGCTCGGGGGGCATTTATGGGTGGGGATTGGAACTATAAATACATCAGCACGGCGAGCAGCTGATGGAGGGGAAATGAAAGATAAGCTCTGCTCCCTTCCAAATGCGGGGTTTTGCAGCAGAGGAGCAGCTTTATTGACTTGTGGTGGGTATGGAAAGCCAGGGCTCTGCAGGGGCTGAGGAGGAACACAATGACCGAGTGACCACTGCCCYTCATCCCCCAGAACTGCCCGGTTTTCCCTCAGAAATGGAATTCAGGAACATTTCCTGGGCTGCYGCTTGACAGACTTGGTAAAAACACTTCATTTTAACCAAGCTGGAGCGAGCAGGGGTGACAGGGAGGGATAATTACCTTGTCTGCACCAGGGCTGCGGGCAGGCACGGTGACATTTCAGAAATCCAAATGGCTTTGTTGTGTTGTGATTGGGAAAAGAATGGAGGGCAGAGCCCCTGCCATTGCAGCCTGCCAGCAGCTCCTCAGCCAGGGCTGGCAGAACCCTCTGGCCCGGCAGGAACGAGCTGCTGCAGGGAATATTCTGCTTTGGGTCAGTAAAGGCAACTGGGAAGGGAATGGGAGCCAGAGCAGCTGGGTTTCATTTGGAGCTCGCAGAAATTGTTCTGATTTTTTTCTCCTTTCCACTGTGTTAATGTTAAACTCCAGTGCTGAATTGTCACCRATGTGATTGCAGTGCTCTGCTTTGGGGTGTGCCAGGATTTACCTGAGCTGCCTGAGCACCTGAGCAGGTGGGTGTGAGAGTTACACGTGGGATTGTGCCTGATGAGTGTGCAAGAAAAGTGAAAATATCTGAACTTATCTCCCAAAATCCYGGAATGGTTTGGCTCWGAAATCCCATCTCAYYCCACCCCACMKTGGGCAGGGACACCTTGCACCATCCCAGGCTGCTCCAATCCCCTTTTCCACCTCAGCCTCGTAAAACCAGGTTAAAATTGTTTATTTTAAGCAAAGGTTTTGTGGGTACAGATTGATTTTAGTATTCAAGCAGAGCTTTGAGACTTTCAAGAGCAAAACATTTGAGGAGCAGGGCTGTGCTGTCAGCAGTTTCCTGGTGAAGGCTGCGAGTTCTCCTTCCCTTCCTGCCGAGGCTGTCCCAGGAACCCAGAGCTCAGCTGGAATTTATAAAACTGCAGCCCAACACGGTCTAAAGGAAAAAATGTTTATTATTTAATAAACAAACAGCAAATCTCCATCATTCCCCAGTGCCCCCTTGCGCTGTTCCGCTCCCGCTGAGCTTTAATGAATTTATCCCTGACCTGCTCCACCCTTCCCGGGGAAAAGCTGGTGACAGAAAGGCCCTGCCAGGCTGTGCCCACCCAGACCCATCAGTTCATGGGGAAGCAGCTGCTTGGCACCAGCCCTGCCAGCTCAGCAGCTCCGCCTGCTCTTCCCTCGAGGGATGCGTTCACCTCATCTCAAAGAGAGACAGGGGGAGAGAATTCCATCTGTTCCAGCTCAGAGCTAGAAGGCTCCGTAATTGCGTGGGTACACGGGCTGCATATCAAATTTTTTTTGGTTTTAGGAAGCACTTAGGGAGCGTTCATTCTCCTTTTATTGTTGTTCTCTCCTCACCAGTGACTGTGTTTCGCCTCCTCTGGGACACGGAGCGAGCGTTTCCGAGCGGATTTTTGGTTTAATGATGCCAGGGAGGTGTTGRGAGCCACAAATCCATCCTGGAAAATCTGTGTGCTGTCCTGAGGTGTGAGGGRAGACATTCTGCTTCTCTAAACTCCCTGCCAGGAGGGRRMAGCCSGSGGGGATTTGGGATTTGGGACAGGGAACAGGGACAGGAGGAGAGGGAACGGCCTCAGGCTGGGCCAGGGGAGGCTCAGGGTGGRCATCAGCSGGAATTTMCTCATGGAAAGGGTGGGCAGACMTGGGAAGGGGCTCCCAGGGAGATTTGGGGTCCCCATCCCTGGAGGGGYCASCTGAACGTGGCACTGAGTGCTCAGGATGGGGACARRGKGGGCATTGGCATCCCTGGRGTTTATCAAACAAACCTCAAAATTCATTTCCTGGGACAACTGAAGGGTACAAAGTTACCCTGGAGCTTCTGGGCTTTTCTGACAGAGATCCTATCAGAGATTCTGAATAATGGATGGGAAGAGATTTCTTGAATTTTCCCTTTTATACTGGCAAAGTTTGTTTTAAAAAGCAGCTTTCCGGCAGAGCCTACAAAGGGGCCATTCCCAAAGAATTATTTAATGAACTATAACAGATGCTGCTATCCAGTGTCAGGCATTCTTGGGGGGTTGGGGTTTAAACCACCTGCTTGAAATCCCGGGATTTCTGGGCAGCAATTYTTCCATCACCCCATTTCCAGTGAAATTTGGAATCCTCAGGAATCCCATGGGGAATGTCTCCATTCAGCATCTGAACCAGAGCTCCTTTTGAGGAGAATTTGGGCCAAACATCTGCTGCTGCCTTGGATTCTCTGGGTGCATTCAGACCTCAAAATGAATTACAAATAGTTCTGCTTTATTTGTTTTTATTGCTGCCAAAAGGGGAAAAAAAAAAATCAGAGTAAACATTGGGATGTTTGCAACCTTCTTCCATTAGGCAGATTGAATAAACTGGCTYGCAGCTGATTGTTTTCCTTCAGATCAGTCTTTGCGTTTGTATTTATTTGATTTCGTGGATGTAGTTTTGTCTTGGGGTTTTGTTTTGTTTTTTTTCTTTTGCAGTCATGACTTGTGGTGAGGGAAATGGGAACACAAAGAGTTTTTGCCTTTTCTCACCATTAATGTGGGAACACAAAGAGTTTTTGCCTTTCCTCAAAATTAATGTAGGGACACAAAGAGTTTTTCCCTTTCCTCACCATCAGTTTAGGAACACAAATAGTTTTTTACCTTTGCTCAACATCAGTTTGGGAATGGAGTTTTTTGCCTTTCCTCAAAATTAATGTGGGGACACAAAAAGTTTTTACCTTTCCTCACCATCAGTATGGGGACACCAAGATTTTTTATGTTCCCTCAAAATAATGTGGGAACACAAACCATCAATATGGGAACACAAAGCGTTTTTACCTTTCCTCACCATCAGTTTGGGAACACAAAGAGTTTTTGCCTTTCCTCACCATCAGTTTGGGAATGGAGTTTTTGCCTTTCCTCACCATCAGTTTGGGAACTCAAAACATTTTTACCTTTCCTCATCATCAGTTTGGGAACACAAAGAGTTTTTACCATTGCTCAACATCAGTTTGGGAACACAAAGAGTTTTTTGCCTTTCCTCACCATCACTTTGGGAACGGAGTTTTTGCCTTTCCACACCATCAGTTTGGGAACACAAAGAGTTTTTGCCTTTCCTCACCATCAGTTTGGGAATGGAGTTTTTGCCTTTCCTCAAAATTAATGTGGGGACACAAAAAGTTTTTGCCTTTCCTCACCATAAATGTGGGGTTTGCAGAGCGCTGATTCTTGGGATGACAGAAATTGGGGATGAATGAGCCTGAGTGTGACAAACCATGCTCAGCCTTCTCCTGTCTCTCTGGAGCCCAAGGAATTAATTCCCTGTGTGGGGTTGTGGAGAGGGGCAGGAGCAGGGCTGGGCACCCCCAAAATGGGAATTCCCACAGTGTCCCTACACTTCCACTTCCCATACTCCATCTGGTGCTCACTGATGGCAAAAACAATTCCCTGAGAGCTTTGGCTCTGTCAGGGATCCACACCCGGTTGGCTTTTCCCTTCCACAGGTCTGGAATTCACTAAAAAAATACAAAAAGAGCAGGAGGAGTTGCTGGCTAACCCTAATCCTAACCCTGACCCTAATCCTGACCCTGATCCTAATCCTAACCCTGCCTCTCTCAATAGGGGCAGCACAGCCACATTGTCACCTGCACTGATGTAATTTTCTCCCTTTTCCCTCCCTTTCAGCATTATTTCAGTATAATTTCAGCATAATTTCAGCATTATTTCAGAATTATTTCAGCTCTCAGAGCCCCGGGAAGGGAAATGAGGGCAGGCAGCACCCACGGATTCCCCAATGTCCCCCATCAGCCTGGCGCCATCTCAGCAGCTCCCAAAATCCACRTTCTCCTCCTCACTTTTCTTGGAAGGCAAAATAAGTTGGAGTCTTGTGGCACTGCTGAGCAGGGAGAGGAGGAAAAAAAAAAGTGAGTGTGGGGGCTTTTTTCGTGCCTCACAAACGCAAACAGGTTGTGGTTATTCCCTTTATGCAGGGGCATCRTAAGTGCAAGAACACTCATTAATTATGTATAATGCTCACAGTTCGGTTGCCAAAAAATCATATTTTTGGATATTGTTCACCAGGAGATGACTTTAACCTCCTGTCACCATTATTTTGCACGTTGTGGCGTTTTAATGAACATATGGCAGCGCATTAGCTGATTTTAACGCCGTTGGTTTCTTGGGCACTGTGTCCATCCCAAATTGAAATGTGGGCGAGRCAGAGTGGGGCTGCTCCTTCTCTGCATTTTCAGTGAGTTCTGTGTGAGTGTGAATATCAAACCCTGCCCCAAATCCGGCTGGAGAGACCATTCCTCACCCTGGTGCCTTCCTAAAAATCAATCTGTAGCTCCTGATGTGGCCTCAGCCCATTCCCCGCTCTCAGTAAGTAAAAAATCTGTTAAAACATCTTCAGACATCACAGTTTCATGTGAACGTCTTCAAAAGTTCTCCTTTCCCCCTGCCACAGCACATTGTTTTAAAGCTGTTATATTTTTTTTTTTTTTTTTTTGTTTTAAAGCTGATCTCATAATTGTATTGATTTATTTTCTTTTTTTTTTTTTTGGTTCTCTGCGTCAAAGCACTTCTTTAATCAAAAGTAAATTATGTAAAGGCCGTTAGGGTCAGCCCAGCCAGCAAAATGAAAACTGCAATACATCATTTATTTGTAAATGTCAGTGAAATCTGCGGATCGATACCCTGCCCGATGTGATTGATATTTATGATTTTTATATAAATCCTCAGGCAGCTGCTGGGTCGGGGTGGCTGTGGGGTGGCTCYGGGTCTGTCCCTGCTCCTGCTCCAGCCACGGGTGGGTGACAATTCCATTTTCCTGCATTTGTGTCCCTGTCCAGGGTGCCCCATCTGTCCCTGGGAGAGGGTCCCAACCCCACAGTGGTGACACCTCACTGTGGGGTTTTCCATCTGTACCAAATCTCGGGATTCCAGGTGGATTCCCCTGATCCCAAACCCCAAATCCACCACCCTGTGCTGTGGGATCTGCTGGATACAGACTGGGAATGGGGGAGGCAGCTCCACACCCTGAACTCCATCTGGAGGCACAAAACTCCTCATTTGGTGATGGTGGGAGCCCTGTAGGGTCTGGGTGGGAGCTGAAATCCCACAGAGATGGGTTGAGCTCTTTCCATGGCAGCTGGAGCTCTACCTGGGTTACTCCCAAATGCACCAAGCCAGGAGTTRTTGTTCTCCCAAGGGTTAAACCCCGCCTGATGCCGTTCTGCCCCCATAATGAAAGCATTTTTTGCTGTAAAAAAACAATCCTGGTGAAATAAAGGGAAAAATCTCTGGGAATTGTGGTTGGGTGGCAGAGCAGGAGCTGCTGGCGGTGTCAGAACTATCTGTGCATCTTTTTATAGCCTTCCATAGGGGTCAYGGTGTTATCTGGGGCCTGTAAGAGGAAATGAAGGAGGATATCACAGCAGATAGGATCTGAGCGCTGCGCTCGCTCTTAAATATTCAAAAGAATTTTATGAGGGATGGGATTAAAATGGAGAGATTTTGCTGATGCTCTGTGGAAAAGATGGTGCTGAGGAATAACAATGGGATGGGCTGGGCTGGGCTGGGCTGGGCTGGGCTGGGCTGGGCTGGGCTGGGCTGGGCTGGGCTGGGCTGGGCTGGGCTGGGCTGGGCTGGGCTGGGCTGGGCTGGGCGCGGGGGAAGGTGGGTCCTGTGTTTTTTATGGATTAGAGCTGGGCTGGGGGCAGTGACCGATCCCAAATCCTGACCAAGGACTCGTTTGGATTGGCTGAACCCCGTTTTGAGCCAGATTAATTCAGCTGCTGCAGGCAGGGAGTGATCCCGGTTTCCTGCAGTCCCAAGGGAGGGAACGCTCCCAAAACGTCCCAAACATCCCTGGCTGTGCCTCACCGTGTGCCAAGGAACGGGGGAACCTTATTGTGCTAAAACTGACCCCAAAGCACAAAACCCCGSTTGGGAGAGCAGGAAAGGACGTTCCCTGGCACAGCTCCGGTGAAGGGACATTGTCACCGCACTGTCCCGGRGGGAGCGGGGATGTCCCGGGCTGGGACACGGAGCGGTGGTGGCACCTCCTGGCAGCGGGTGGCACCTTCTGTGTCCCCAGAGAGGGACTGGGGCCGGGCTGTGCCCCGACACGATCCTTTAGCGATGTTTAACCCCGAGCACAAAGCGGCCCGCCCGCGGCACGGAGCGCCCGCTAATTGCGGCGGCGCTTAATGAAGGCAGACGCCGAGCGGCTGCTCTCATTAAAATATGAAAATGCTGCCCGGAGCAGGGGGAGGGAGGCGGCTCCTTCCTCAGGGATCGCCCTGGTGGAGCAGGGGAAGGGGAACACGRGGATTGAGGGATCGTTTCGGGCTCCAGCATCGCATTTTTGTCACGGCCCTTTAATGACCCTGGGTCCCGAGGCTCTGGGATGGAAAGGACAGAAACACGGAAAAGATTGGGATAACACTGATCAAAGGGAGAGGGAGACCGGTCAGGCAACCAAATTCCCCTCCAGGAGCTTCCCTTCCCACCAGAAAACACTTCCAGAATTTAATCCTTGGGCTAGGGAGTGATGCTCTCAATTCTCCACCGTCCAGCTCTTCCAAAAATCCAACTGCCCCCATTGTAAACCCTCAGTGCTGCCGGAATCACWGTCAGGATGGGTGGGAAATCCAAGCAAAGATGGTTTGAGGAAATGGAACAGCTTTGCCTTGCATTCAGGAAATTGGGGTGCGTTTTAATAAACTCTGCAACCACCAGATTGAACTCGGTGTGAGATCACAAACCATGGCTGGAAATCCTGCAGCTCTGGGGTGAGGAAGTCTTGTGGATCTGTAGGAAAAATTCTGCGAGGCAAGCCCCGATTCTTCTGGGGAAAAAAAAAAAAAAAAAGAAAAAAAAGAAAAAAAAAAAAAAAAAGGGTTAAACGCCTAAAACTGTGATTCCGCTTGGCATAAAGCATGAAGAGTTCCTATGAAGTTATCATTTAAAAAAAAAATTACAAAGGTTTGCGAACAGCTTGGCCTGGAACAATATTTCAGGCATGGCTAGCTGTTAAAAATAAGCTAATTCAGAAGAGCCACATTTAAATAAATATAATGCAAAGACATAATGGCACAGATAATAGTTTTGAATGGGGAATTCTAATGACTTTGAGGGCATTTTACAGGGCAATTAATACACATGAAAACGCTGCTCTATTCAACCAATGGAAAGAAAGGAAAATAAAATAAAATAAAGCCGGCAGAAAGAGAAAGGGAGATGGTTGTGACTGGTAAAAATAGGGTTTGATTTTCTTTTCAATGGGATCACTGCTTACAAACATAATAAAAGGAAAAATAAGCATGTCAGGTTCTATAATGTGGCTCGTGAAATCCCCAATGATTGGTTTGTAAAGAGGGGCAATTAGGAGCCTTTTTGCATATGCATGTGATGACTTGTGCGGAGCGGGGCTTTCTCCGCTCGCTTCTTCGCCGCTCTTTATCTGCAGGATAAAAACTCCTCCCGTCGGAATAAAAACCGCTCCCGTCGGAATAAAAACCCCTCCCGTCGGAATAAAAACCGCTCCCGTCGGAATAAAAACCGCTCCCGTCGAAATAAAAACCCCTCCCGTCGGAATAAAAACGCCTCCCGTCGGAATAAAAACCGCTCCCGTCGGAATAAAAACCCCTCCCGTCGGAATAAAAACC
>NW_026624139.1:50762-54372 GCF_030028575.1 Malurus melanocephalus
TTGCATATGCATGTGATGACTTGTGCGGAGCGGGGCTTTCTCCGCTCGCTTCTTCGCCGCTCTTTATCTGCAGGATAAAAACTCCTCCCGTCGGAGGAGCTCCCGTCGGAATAAAAACCCCTCCCGTCGGATTAAAAACCCCTCCCGTCGGAATAAAAACCCCTCCCGTCGGATTAAAAACCGCTCCTGTCGGAATAAAAACCGCTCCCGTCGGAATAAAAACTGCTCCCGTCGGAATAAAAACCGCTCCCGTCGGAATAAAAACCGCTCCCGTCGGAGCTGCACGGGAGGGTCAGGGGGTGTTTGTCCCCTTCCCAAAGACCCGCGGCTCTTTTGGGGTCAGGGCCAACCCCAGACCCCATCGCGGTTCGCTGGGGTCAGGCTGTGGGTGAAAATTCCCGGTGAGGAGCGAAACCCCTCCAGATTTCCAAGGGGAAATCCCGGCGTTTTTCCCTCTTTTCCAGGGAATTCGGTCAGCTCTGAGCACTCTGGGCTGGGTCCCCCCTGCCCCAGGGAGAGGGATGCGAATATTGAAACACAGTTTATCCTTGAACGTGTTTGATATTGGTGGTGTTTGGGCAAAGATCGGTGACCTCGGAGGCTTTTCCCACCTTTAATTATTGTCACACTCTGAGMGCTGGACCCAAACCCATCTTTTCACAGATTTTCTTTTCCGATGAGAGGGGCAGCGTGTCCTGTGCTGCTGAGGGGGTTTCTCCATCCCAGACTGGGGATAAATTCCCATCTCTGCTGCAGCACAGGGCATGTCCAGGGGTTCTCTGGGGACCCTGCAGCCCATGGAGCTCCCCCCGTGCCCATCTGCACCCATGAGCTGCCCCTGTGCCCTCTCACCAGAGCCCGAGCTGCCTTCCCCAAATGTAGAAATAAATATTACATATGCTAACAGATGGTTCATTAGCCAGTTGTTATGGCAATCAGCGTTGCAGCCAATTAAAATCCCTTCTCGTCGCTTTAAAAATGTCACTGATAGCGACATTGAAATGGCCAGAGAACAAACGGCCTCGCTGGMGCCTGGCACTGCCTCAAAAGGCGTTTTCTGGGAGTTCCTGGAGAAAGGAGGAGAAGAAACGGAGTAAGAGTTGGAAATCCTTTGTRAGGTGCTGAGCATTAATTAATGGGGGAGGCTGTTGGGCACTTTGTCACTCAAATTACCCAGAGTTTGGAGGGATTTGGGAACACAGGAGGGGCATCCAGGGCATCCCAGGGTGTCCCGGTGTCCCCTGAGGTTTTCCTGCAGGAATTCCTTGGGGATGGCTCAGAATTCAGCACCCACAGCAGGGCCAGGCTTTGTCCCCGGGTGTGCAGGAATTCCTGAGCTCCTTTTCCTGGGGAAGGGCAGAGCCCTGCACTCCTCAGCAGCTCCTGGGCCTGGGGGATGCTCAGCAAAGCTCAGKTTCAGGCTGGGTTTGGGTCAGGAGYTCCAAGTGTCCARKCCAGARGSGRCAATAATCCAAAAGAATTGAAATTATTCTTGTAGGAACACCAGGACACCCAGAGACGGTGGAGATGGGGCAGAACAGAAGAAGGAAATTACCATTTCTTATAATTTCTGGTGTTTTCAAGGTTATGTTTGGCTTGAATAGAAAAATAGAAAAGAACTGCTGAGGTCCTCAAATTTCCTCCCAAATTTCCTCCCAGATTTCTTTCCAAATTTCCAGGGGTGTCTGTGCTGCTCTGAGTGCAGGGATACAACCTTTTTATCCCAAATCAGTGATGCAGCAGCAGAGCAGGGGATGCTCTGRGGGACCAGGCTGCCCTTCAGAATGATCCATGTCCCTGCTGTGTGGATTCATGAAGGTGAAATTCCTCAAACTCCCGTCCAGATAGGGCAGAGCAGAGCAGGACAGGGCTGTCCCCTCTGTCCCCTCTGTCCCCTCTGTCCCTGCCCGTTCCAGGGGCTGCAGTTTCTCCTCCCCAGAGCCCGAATCTACATTTGATGAGTCACAGCCTCACCAGGGCCCGTTCCTTTTTTCTCATCTCTTTCACAACCGTTTAGAGGAGCAAAAAATAGCTCTGCACAGACAATCAGGGCAGATTGTTTTAATGAGAGCTCGAAAATGAGCAGCAAACGGCTGAAATGGAACTCTCACCGTTTGTGTGCGAGGAGCTGCCTGGATCAGCAGGTCTACAGCACCAGACGGCTGGAGAAGGAGGGCGCCTTCCAACCCTCTCATTTTTAGATTTATTTTTTATCCCAGGAGCTGAACTGAACGTCCCAAGTGGAAGCTGCCTGTGCTCAGCAGCTCCGTGTTCTGCCTGTAATTGTCTTTTATCTGCTGGAGTGYCCAGCTCCCATCTGCTCCTCTGCAAACGGCAGAGAAGGAACAATCCCAGGCAGAGGTGGATGGAGCTGCAGCCTTTCCSAGCTCTTTTTCTGTTGTCTGGGGGRRAAAAAAATGCCTTTTTCCTGTAAGAGCACAGGTTCTTTWAACAGGAGTTGTCATCTAAATAATTCTGTATCATCAAGCAAAAAGATCATTTACGAGGGGAAAAGAAAAAACAGAGCAGTTTGAAGTCTCAGAGTCACCCACAAAATTGTGCCATCCCCCTCTGGCTTGTGGCCACTTTTTTAATGGTCATTGTTGGGTTAGGAATTAATCCAGCCTGGATTTGGGCACTGCCAGGATTGAGGGGCAGCCGTGCCAGGGCCTCCCCACCCTCCCAGGGAAGGATTTCTCCCTGAAGATGAAGATCTTGGGTGAATATTGGGTCAAAACTGCGGGAATTTGGTGCATTTTCACAATGGGATTATTGGCTTCAGTAGGAAAAAGAGACCCCCCAGCACCTCCCCACCCTCCCAGGGGAGGATTTCTCCCTGAAGATGAAGATCTTGGGTGAATATTGGGTCAGAACTGCGGGAAATTGGTGCATTTTCACAATGGGATTATTGGCTTGAGTAGGAAAAAGAGACCCCCCAGCACCTCCCCACCCTCCCAGGGAAGGATTTCTCCCTGAAGATGAAGATCTTGGGTGAATATTGGGTCAGAACTGCGGGAATTTGGTGCATTTTCACAATGGGATAATTGCCTTCAGTAGGAAAAAGAGATCCCTCAGCACCTCCCACACTCCCGAGCCCCACAGGAGGATTTCCTGACATCCACCTTGTCTCTGTTCCACAACTCCCTGTGACCCATAAGTAGATTTTCCCCCTTTTTTTTTATTTCCTGCATCCCTTTTGGTTGGCAATGGCAGCTCCAAAAGCTTCAGAGCCTCTCCTTGATGGGCATAAAAATATCATGAGCACTTGTTTAAACATCAGAAAGGTATTAGCTCAATTTTGCACTTCAATGCTACCAAGAATGTTTAGGCCCATTGGGCATGAATTTAATTTTCTTACAGGCTGCAGAGAGGAGAAAAATCASCCTCTCTATCTCAGAATTAGCTGCTGCTCCTTGTGACAGCTCAGAGGGGACCGGGCAGGGCTCAGGGCTCCAAATGGGGCTGAGATGGAGCCCTGAGCAGGCAGAGCCCCCAGAGCTCTCCCCAGGGCTGCTCTGCCCCTTTGCTCTGTGTTTGCACAGGAGAAGCCTCAGCAGGAGGAGCAGGGACTCAATAATGAAATAATTCAACCCCCAAACCCCACAGGCTC
>NW_026624139.1:56974-58584 GCF_030028575.1 Malurus melanocephalus
TCCATCTCCTTGGAGCTTTAGGAACATCGATAAACACCGTGAAAAGGTCTGGCGTAAATAACAGGAGTTTCTGCCTATTCTGATCAATAAAATATTGTTTACAGGAGCCCTCGTGGACCTCTCAGCTCCACTGCAAGGTCTGGCAGTGGTTTATAAACTTCCTTTCCAGGTGGCTGTGGCTGGGAGAGCTCCTCTGCCAGGGATGTAAATCAGGTTCGAGTTTGTAGCTCCTGCTTTTGCTGTTTCTTTGAAGCACAAGTGGCTGTATATGGCTTTTTTTTTTATTATTATGATCATTTTTCCCTGCCAGGCTGTAGTTTACTAAAGGAGGTGCAGAGGGTGGAGGGATTTGTTTGTGCAGTGGAGCTCTGTCAGTGCCCTCTGACTCTCAGGGAGAACAAACAGGAGAACAAACACGGCCGTGATGGATTCCCAGACCCACAAACACAGCACAGAGACACAAAAATTGCAGCCTGTGACTCTCCCTGCTCAAAGCCCAACTGAACACTGCTCTGGGACATGAWTCCTTCTGCTCCTGCATTTCCAGCTCCTCCTTTCTGCAGATTTCATTTTGGACTTTGATATCCCACCATGAAACCCCACCAAACCCATCCTCACCTCTCCAAATATTGGTTCAGCAGCGCTCGATTTACACAACGCTAAAGGAACATAAATAATTTCTTCTTGTTTTCACAAGATCAGTTGCCAGATGCAGAGCTAGAAATAAGGGATAAAAGGTCTSTGCTTGCTGTTGGGCATCAAAATCCTTTAATGATTTATTAATGTCAACATTTTTATTTTCCATGCAGACTGTTGTTCTGTGCGCGCCTCTTTATTTCTGCGCGCAGCCAAAGGTCAGCGCTTGGAAAACAGTTGGAAAGATGTTGAAAAGTGCCTGAGAAACTGCCAGTGAGCTCTTGGAAGTGCTCTGAAGAGCTTTCATGAAATTTAACAAACTGTAAGGTCCTTTCCCACCCAACYYATTCCRTGTCTGTGMCCTGACCTGCGYTGCCTCTCTGCATTGATGGTGGAATTTCTCTCCACAAACCTCCCAAAGCTTTCTGTTGGGTTGGAATTGCAGCCTCAAGCACTGCAGGTATTTTTGAAGGACACAGGCATGTGTTCACTGCCCCAAATCCTCACAAAAATGGATTTAAACTTTATTGAGTGCAGCAGTGAGCAGGAGGAGCTCCAGGATCAAGTGGGGCCATTGTCCTTCTGTGCAGAGCTAGCCTTGGACAACACTGAGTGTCCAACAGCAGCATTTTACAAATAAATTCTATTTACAAAACATTCCGTGCCTGTGAAAAGCATGGGGGAGAATTATAATCCCAGCCAGCTTTGTCTGACAGCGCAGCTGAAAACTTATTGACTTGGAAATGCCTGTTTGAGCTATTAAAAAGGGCAATATTCAAATGGAAAAGTCGCCCTTCCTTTTTAATCACGGCAAAACTCCGTCCCGTGAATTCAGCAGATTTAGAACAATTTTATAGCGGTGTTGTCTGGGGAAAAAATGTCTCTGCCTGTAAGAGCACAGGTTCTTTTAACAGGAGTTGTCATCTAAATAATTCCATATCATCAAGCAAAAAGATAATTTACAAGGAAAAAAA
>NW_026624139.1:58754-59743 GCF_030028575.1 Malurus melanocephalus
AAGAGGAGGAAGAGGAGAAAGGAGAATGAGGAGAAAGAGGAGAAAGAGGAGGAAGAGGAGGAAGAGGAGAAAGGAGAAAGAGGAGAAAGAGGAGAAAGAGGAGAATGAGGAGAAAGAGGAGAAAGAGGAGAAAGGAGAATGAGGAGAAAGAGGAGAAAGAGGAGAAAGAGGAGAAAGAGAAGAACGAGCATCCCCAGGGCAGCACTGAGCTGAGACAGAGCTGGTCCTGTCCTGCTGCTGGAGGAAACCCGGGTCAGTCCATCAGGCACCTTCTATTCCTGAGCCAACAGAAAACTGGGAATTCACTGCAAATTCTCATTGAAAACCTAAAAATCCTGAATTATTGACAATGAACGAGCCCCGGGTCGGTGCAGGCAAAGCAGAGCCCTGAACTATTGACAATGAACAAACCCTGGGTTGGTGCAGGCAGAGCAGAGCAAAAGCAGGGAATCACCAAAGGTTTCTCTCTTCTGGGGGAGCCCCGGGCTGAGAGAAGTTTGAGGGCTTAAACAGCAACATTTCCTTCTCCTGCTGCATCTTCCCCACTCCCMAAGATGGAAATTTCATCCAAAAATCCTGGCATTTTTATCYCTGGGTTTGTGGGCAGCAGGATGGGCTGGCAGTGGTGGCAGCTGCTTGGTGCCCAAACCTCTGGGACAAAACTCCAGCTGAGCTCCATGTGAACCCCGTGTGGAGCTTTAATTCCTCCGTGCACCTCACTTTAGTGCTCCTCGGGTTCATTTCTGAAGTTCCTGGGTTTTTATTTTTTCCCCCTCTTTGCCAAGCTGGTTTCGCTCTAGTCCTCGATTAATAGCTCTGAAAAAAAAATCACACTCCGGTTGCAGGGAAGTTTGTGCAAGTGACAGCTTTCCTAACACGTCTGTGGAGCTTCCCAAAATATTGTAGGGGAGAAACGTGTGTGTGTGACTCTGCAAACAGACGTGTTCTGCACGGCCCCTCGGTGCAGCCAGGGAAACACACAGCAATCC
>NW_026624139.1:60628-65431 GCF_030028575.1 Malurus melanocephalus
AAAAAAAAAAAAAAAAAAAAAAAAAAAAAAAGGAGGGAAGGAAGATGCAGCTGCAAAGAGCAGATAAAGTCTTCAACTCGGGGGTTTCGCTGTTTGGGTGTTTTCCCTTTTGTTATCTCATTAATTAAAGTCTCGGCTGGATTGGGGAGGAAAGGGGTGATTGCTGCAGGGATGGGGAACTCGGGGAGGAGATAATGCAGAGGGCAGCGTAGCACCCTGACCTTCCCCCTGAACAAAACCATGCGGGGGCAAAGTTGGGCTGAAAATCTGTCAGATCAGCCGAGGAGAGCAGGTGCCCAAGTGRCAGCACTCCTGAGTTTCTGAGGTGGAAGTTACACCTCAAAAAAAAGTGTAAAAAAAGGGGGAAATCTATCCCCACGTGGCCAGGCAGCCCTTGGTGCTCAGTGCAGGCTTCCAGGGAGGGGGCACAGCAGGGTCAGTCTGGTGGCTCTTTGGGGGAACAGAATGTGGCCATAAAGTGGCCACAGCGGGATCAGGGAATGGTGGAATGGTTGAGGTTGAGGGAAGGACCTGGCAGATGATCCATTTCAATCATCACCCACCACCCTCACCGTGTYMACCACCAAACCCCATCCTCAAATRTAACMYRGGAGAGGAGAGGAARGGGTYRGRACRATCACAGCTTGATCAATTTTCATCTGGAATTTATTCCAGGAGCCTTTCCCATGGACAGCCCCCTCAGTCTCCTGCCTGTCCCTGAACACGACAGGATGATCCAATTTCCAAGTTCATTAAAGTTCACCATCCCCTGGAAACGAGCTCCCAGCTAACAAAGTGCAGTGTCGATGCATAAACTCCACTTGATTGCTGCGAGTTGTCTGCAGTTAGCAGCCTGTAAAGAAAACACACATTTAAGGAAATTAGAGTAGCAGGACAAATGAGGTGGAACCATCAAGAGGAGCAGGAGCTGGAGATAATCCATATTTTAAAATACTGCAGTGGTTTGCAGGGTTTGGAGGGAGAAATAATTCTGTGGTTTTTTGTGCTTTGGGCCGCACAGCTCTGCCCTGCAGTGACATGTGAGCAGCTCGGTGGGAAGGCAATATCTCACTGATCTGAGTGTGGAAATCTCCATCAGATCATTCCAGGGGGTGCAGCTGCCCTGGTCCAGGCTGGTCCTGCCATCCTGAAAAGGTTTTTCAGTTGATACCAGGATTCTCTGGCASCTCAGTGGGACACTGCCCTTGGCAAAGCAGGAAAAGCAGCACCAGAACCACCGAGCTGGGCTCATCCTCCCCTCATTCCTCCCCACTGGAGATTTTTCCTAATTTGATTTTTAATTTTAAATATTTAATATTTCTCTGGTGTTGGCTGGCACAGCTGTAAAGTCACCCCAGGTAGGGAGGGTGGGCAAAGGCACAGAGAAGGTTCTTTATAAAACAATCCCATCCCAATGTTATAAAACAATCCCATCAACAGCCCAGGCCAGACTGGACAATTCCTCAGCACAAACCAACAATTCCTCACAGTAAACCAACAATTCCTCAGAGCAAACCAACAAATCCTGAGAGCAAACCCACAACTCCTAAGCACAAACCAACAACTCCTCAGAGCAAACCAACGATCTGCAGCTTTGCCCTGGCAGGGATGCCCATCCCTGGGGCTGGTTCCTCTGCCACCCTCCCCGTTTGCTGCTCTCTGTGTCACAAAAACAGGAGGAAGAGGGCTGGAGGTGATGTTATTCCAATTCACTGAATGAGGAAATCATGCAGTTTGCTATAAATTGACATTTTTCTCGCTCGTGGAGAAGCTGGGGGTGCAGGAGGGTGGATGGGTGGTGTGAGAGCAGTGCCAGGGTGCCCACCCTGATCCACCCCCGTGGGCAGGCACATCCTGGTGCTCCTTTTCTGGCAGCCTGGCTTCTGGAGAAAAGCCCCAGACAGCACAAACGACATTTTCAGAAAGCCAGGTTCCCTCATTATGTATGGCAGCTACGATTGCCTACATGGGAAGCATTATTTTAAGCAAAAGAGGCAGATTGGGAATGCAGACACAGGAAAGCATGGCAAATGAGAGAAACTTTGATCAAAATTCAAATCCAACTCAGCCTCCAGCTATCTGCTGAGCAGCCTGCATCCTCCTGGAGAGGTTTTTTCCCTTTTTTTTTTTAAGAACAGGAGCACGAAGAAAGCACTTGGTATGAGGGAGGTCAATAGACACCCTGCATTTCAGAAGTTCCATTTAATCTCATTTTCTTTGGCCTCAGTGATTTGCTTTTCCAGGCCCCTTGAGAAACTTTCCATTCTCTCCTTTCAGGTGCTCAGTAATGCAGTGTTAAGAGGACTTTCCACTTTGTGGCCTAATTATGGGAAAATTCATTTCTGAGTGGGCTGTCTGGGCTGCTCTTACCTGAATTCCCTCAGCTCTCTGTTCAGGCTCCTCACAGGGCTGAAATCCCTTTTTTACAAATATCTCAGCTCTTTAAATTCCCAGAAAAGCTGTGGCTGCCCCTGGATCCCAAGGCCAGGCTGGACATTGAGCTTGGAGCAYCCTGRGATGGTGGMAACTGTCCCTRCCATGGCAGGGGTGCCACTGGATCATTTTAAATTGATTTTATTTCCCTTTCCAACCAATTTTTGCATTCTGTGACTCTACAAAATCTGTTGGTTCATCCCCGTGGCGCTGGCAGCGGGATGAAGGATGGATGTGATCGTGGCTGATGATGTCATTTTTGTTTTAAAGAGAATTACTGGGTGTTGGCAGTGATTTGGGTTTGTCGGCTTCAGTGAACTCTTAGATATAAAACAAAAGCAAGGAAAAAAAAAAAACTTCTGCTGTCCTCAAAAAGCAGCAGGGGTGAAATGGAAGATTCTGCATCAGTTGCTAAAAATTATCACTGGTTTTTCTTCTTTTAAATAACCAAAGTAATTTTAAGAGCAAAAAAAACAAAACAAATAGGATTTTATGAAAAAGGAGAAGCCTTGGCTCTATTTCTGCCTTCAAAAACCAATATCCTGTTCTAGGATTGGGAGCAGAAGTGGCTGTGATTGTCCTGGCAATTTYGTCTCTCCTGCAAATGGAGCGAGGAAATGCCGCATCACAAATACAGAAACTCACAAATCACTGACATTTTGGAGAATGAACTCCTAAAATACCCCCAAAACGCTTTCATCTCTAACRGTATCATTTACTGCAGGGGCGTGCAGCCCTCTGCAGGGCACAGCCCCAGGATTTCCGGGAGAGGTAGGTGGTTTCATTCCCACTTTGCAGATTGGGAAATGAGAAACGGGAAATTGAGGTGCTTTTCTCTGAGAACACYGAATTGGTGGCAGATTTTGCCGCTCAGATTTATTTTTTGCCCTCTCGAGCTGGAACCGTGGTGGCTGTCCAGGGCACAACTGAATTTGGCTTTTCCCTGGAGAGCCTCTGCAGCTGCAGATGTGGAGGAGAGATTTATCCCTGAAATAATCAGATTTAAATTTCTCAGGAGTGAGAAAAGGCAGTGATACCACAAGGTGAGGGCAATGCAGATTGGAGAGGAGGGCACTCATTAGAGGGGCCAACAATGCTGTGAGCCCAATCCTCCGTGGGGATGGGGAAGGAAGGGCTCTGTGAGGGTGGAACTGGGGGTGAATTGTTCACCTTGAGCTTCTCTAGGCCTTAATTTCACATTTCTGTGTGAAATAAAGGAARGAGGAAGGGATCAGGAGCTCTGCCTTTTCACACCCCCTCTGACCCCGGSGTGATGCTGCAGGAGCCCTTCCCTCTATTTTAGGGAAGCCAGAAATGCTTCTGGGAAATAGGAATGCCGTGAAACAGGCCCTCAGTTATCCCTGACATTTCCTTCCTTCCTTCCCCTCACCCTGCCCGCAATATTTGTTGGAGCTGTAGCATCCCATTGATTTTATTTCCCTTTCTCTTGGCCATCCTTGCACTTCCAATGGCCTCTGGTTTGTTTTTTTTTTTTTTTTTCCTGAAGGGAGCAAGGAGGCGGGACTGGGTGGATGAACCCCTCCATCCTGGCAGTTTTCTGTGCCGGGCTGTTCTCCGGAGAGGTTGCCCGAGGTGCTCCTGCCGTGTTTTAATTTCCAGCCCTCCCGAATTCCAGCTGTTCCACAGTTGTAGCTGAGCTTGTACAGCAACAGGGGGGACTGGTTTGGCCTCTCCAATTTCCACTCTTCAATCCCCGCTGGCCTTGCCGGTGCCCCCGTGCTGTTCTACACCTGAACGAGTGCGATCCTCCCACCCAATCGATATCATGATTTATGCATAAAYGCCCAGAAACCCCGCAAAACAACCGCGCCGGGAATTTTTTCATGAACTCTGCACGCAGCGCTTGCCAACGGGCTAAATTACCCTCTTGTTAAGTGCTGTATTTTGTTCTTCCTCCTTTCTTCTCCGCCGTGTTTGCCTTAATATTGATAAGTGTTCGCCGGCACGGGGGAACATTTGCATTTTGCGGGTGCGCACATCAAAAGCGCCTTTTGTTCTCCCCTCGCTCATTGCCTGCGGTTCGGGGGCTCCCCAGGTTCTGTTTCGTTCTGTTTTCTGTTAGCCACAGCCACCCCCGGGAGCCCCCGAGCCGTTTGCTCAGACGCTGCAGATTCCCGGGAAATTCTTTCCCTGGATATCGGAGCGAGATGTTGGCGCTGAGCTCCCGTTGGGTTCCGAGCGGCGCTGACTCAGTGCCTTCCCCGCCCGTGGCTGGGCTGCAAATCAAATTAATGATGTTAATAATATTAATAATCTCTTTCCTTCCTCCTGGCTGCTTACAGATCCTGACTGCTCTTTGTTTTCCAGGATCCGGCTCCTTTCAGACGCACTTTCAGCTGCCTTCCCTGG
>NW_026624139.1:67104-69106 GCF_030028575.1 Malurus melanocephalus
TGTTTGTTTTGGAGTCGGGCGTCGCCTCGGGGCTGGACCTGGAGCAGGAATTTCAGTGGAAATGCTGCCCTGGCTGGGTTCAAAGCCCTGGGGTAAAGTCCTTCCAGGAATCCCCGCTCTGCAAACCCACCCAGAAAAGCTCCCTCAGCTCCATCAGCATCACTCTGCACCCCAGTGACCCCAGGCCGTGGTTTGGTGGGGAGCACTGTGCTGAGATGATCCCAAAGGGCTTTTCCAGCCTTAAACATTTGGAATTCTGATTGAGTCTGGAGCATTCAGCAGCCCAAACCTCGTCCCTCATCCTCAGAAGAGCAGCAGGTCCTTCCAAAGCTCTGCTCTCGGTGGGAGACAAATGGGTTTGATCATCCCTGAGACAGCAGAGCTTTTAAACTGGGATTTCTGGGGCGCTTTAGGTTTCCTCACCTCCCTCCTTGTACCCGGAGCACAGAGCACTGCTGCTTCCCTGATCATATGCAAGTTGAAATGAAAGTCAGATTTGATTCAAGTTTCCTTAAATCTTACTCCTTACTGCTCCTCTGGGCACATTATTGAAACTCCAGGAACTCTTCCTCATTTAAGGAGTTAATGAGAGTCATTTGAAACCCTTGGAACACTCTCAGGGCTCACCTGCTCTTCACAGATGAATTTCCAAGGTCTCCCAAGCAGCTTTGCTCCAGAACAGATTTAGGAAGAGGATTTTCTGCAGGGGTTTGCTGAATTCCTGCACCCCATCCTTTGGTATCTCTGCACCCCAAATCTTGGCATTCCTGCACCCCAAACCTTGGCATTCCTGCACCCCATCCTGTACCCCAAACCTTGGCATTCCTGCACCCCATCCTGTACCCCAAACCTTGGCATTCCTGCACCCTGAACCTTGTCATTCCTTGTCATCTGTTTTTGGTCTGTCTGAGCCACTGGCTCGGAACAGAGGGGTCAGCAGCCATCGTTTCCTTGACCTCTGAATTGCTAAACTCTGCTCACTTCTGACTGTCTCGTGCTGCTTCCAAAAATATAAAAGATTTCATCCTAAATCCTTGGCAGGGCAAGAAGGAAATCTATCCCCAGGGGAGGAAAGGCAGCAAAGGAGAAAATAAACTCTCAGATTAAATTCTAAAATTGCTTTATTAACACTTTTTTTTTCTGTTTAAAGCTTAGCTCCCCCGTGAACACGCACATCTCGAAACCTTTCTGTTTCTTAATAGCGCTTTCATTTAAACCCCAATAAAAAGATGTTGAGGGGAGAATGAAATTGGCTCTAATTTCCCCTTAACCTCTCACAGAATTGCTATGGAAACCACAAATGCCATATTTCAGAGGTCATTCAGTGTCCTCGTGGCCACGGCGTTATTTGCCATTGCAGAAGCTGCATTGCAGGCAGGCTGCTCCCAAAAAACTTCCTTGGAAAGGTCCAGTTGGGCTGCAGAGATGGATTGTGGTGTCACCCCCTGGAGCACGGGGACACCCCAAGATCCCTCAGGGGTCACACTGGGCTCGTGTCTGGGTATTTTCCTGCCAAAAAGGGCAATAATGGGCTGGTGGGAGGTGCCCCTGCCATGGCATGGGGTTGGATTGGATGGGTTTTAGGTCCTTTCCCAAAAAGCACCCTGGAATTGYGGGATTCCCTGGCAGCTGCTGCCCTGCCGAGTGCCAGCCCCGTGCAGGCTCCGAGCATCCCCAGCGTGTGTTTACCCAGCCTTTCCTCTCCTCCCACGGGCTCTGTGTACCCTACACACATCATTGACAGTGATTAATGCCTTTCACAGTTTGATTCCACAGAAATTGCCGACGCCAGAGAGCTCCGTGTGTTTCCTTAAACAAATCAAGCTCGATAAATATTAATGCGCCGTGGCCCCGCCGTACGGCACGCCCGGGCCTTGTAGCCGGAGATTGGAGTGGCTGATAAAATCCTGGAGCAATATTTCATGGAGGAAAGGCCCTGTGACCAAGCCAGGCTGGGGGAGGTTTGATCCGGCCCATGCCATGATGGCACCGCGCTCCCAAA
>NW_026624139.1:70172-76153 GCF_030028575.1 Malurus melanocephalus
CCCTGACTCTCAGAGCTACAGGCTTGAGTGCAGCTTTGTCACTAGTCCTTGGTATCCTAAAAATCCACCAGGAGGATTTTCAGTGAGTCTGAGCACAGCCTCCCTCCCTCAAGGTGTGGGAACGGGACATGTGCAGCTCTGCTCTCGTGCTATCCCCAAAATGTGCTCCCCCTGTGCTCTGCAATCCCTCCCTCCTTCTTTAATTTCAGCTCTGTGCCGAGGATTTTCCCCTCTGTGATATATTAATTTCAAATATTGACTCACCAGATTCTGTGATTGATAGAACTCAAACATATTAGTCTTATTACATCCTATATACTTTAATTAACTTCAGCAGGTGATGTTAATCAACTTGAAGGCTGAAATGTGCRGCAGCTAAATAAATGAAAGGGAGATGGAAAAATATCTCCTGCATTATCTGCCAGCYTGGATGGCTCCTGTTCCCAAGCCAGGCACATTTGGAAGGGTTTTTTTGAACTCAGACCTGTGTGGGGGACATTTGATAGCGGCTGCTTCATTTGAGTTAAAAGAGATGCTGAGACCCCACAGGGTTTTGATCAGGGTAAGAGAAACAGTGGAAGGGAATATTATTTAAAATAGTGATGTTTAAAAAGAGTGGCCAAGCTGCAGGAATTCAGTTCAGGGCTGTGATTTCCTGAGGCAGCGTGGAGATGTTTCTGGAAGCCCAAATTTAGCATTTCAGGGGCAATGCAGAGTCACGGAATCCCAGTGGGATTKGGGTTGGGAGAGACCYTAAATCCCCTCCAGTGCCACCCTGCCATGGCAGGGRCATCTCTCAGCACCCCAGGGTGCTCCARACCCCMTCCARCCCGGCCTTGGGCACTGCCAGGGGTGCAGGGGCAGCCACGGCTCGAGGATGAGRATGTGGGATGGGGCTGGGCTGGGCAGGGCTCTGGGGTTTCCCTGCCCCATCCCTCTGATCCCAAAACAGCTCACCCCTGTCCCCAGCCATGCCACAGGCGTGTGGAACCAAACCTTGGGGATGTGGTGGCACCTGGCTCTCCATTCCCGTGGGGACGTGGTGGCACCTGGCTCTCCATTCCCATGGGGATGTGGTGGCACTGGCTCTCCATCCCCAGGGGATGTGGTGGCACTGGCTCTCCATTCCCATGGGGACATGGTGGCACCTGGCTCTCCATTCCCATGGGGATGTGGTGGCACTGGCTTTCCATTGCCAAAGGGACCTGGTGACACTGGCTCTCCATTCCCGGGGGGACGTGGTGACACCTGGCTCTCCATTCCCGGGGGGACCTGGTGGCACCTGGCTCTCCATTCCCAAAGGGATATGGTGGCACCTGGCTCTCCATTCCCCAGGGGATGTGGTTGGTGACACCTGGCTCTCCATTCCCAGGGGGGTGTGGTGGCACCTGGCTCTCCATTCCCAGGGGACAGTCCTTGTGTCCCCATGGCCTCAGGGCCCCATCCATGGGCAGGGACAGGGGCTGGGGTCACTCTGTGTCTCCCAGAGGTGCTGGTTTCACCTTTGTCACCCAGGGACCCTCCCTGCTCCCTTCCACAGCCTTTGTCTTTTTATAGAATATTAATTTCAGGAACAAAGTCCGCCTTTCCCTGTGTGCATTGAGAGCATCTGGCACCAATTATGAGTCAGGCTTCGAAGTGCTCAAACACTATCAGTGCAAACCAAAACGGACAAAAACCTCTCCTTTTTTCCCTCTTTTTTTTCACAGCCGGGTGAAATTCTGCCATCTCATTATCAGAAGTGACCTTGGGTTTGACTTTGGGATTTACTGGACGGGAATTTTGTGGTGTAAACCCAAACTTTGCTATCCTTACATAGCTCCATGTGCAATTTTCATCTCTGCACATAAAACACGTGCCCACTCTTCTCCTGATCAATTTGTCTGGCGGCACTGGAAGCTGCCAGGATCCCAGCCAGCTTTAGCTTCAGCCCCGAGGATAAAACCATTCCCCAGGTTTGACCAAACTTTTTTTTTTTGTCATTCCTTAATCTCGGTAATCAATGCAACACAATCGATTTTCACCAGCATAAATCATAAGTGGCTCTCAGAGCTCGGGGAGTACATTCAGTCTCCGTAATGAGACTGAGAGATCTCCTCTTTGTTTTGCTCCACGAGCTGTTTGTCATGTTCAAGAGGCTGCTGTGAATGACTCACTTCACTTTGAAGAGAGATTTATTTTTATAAACCATTATTCCTTCCCCTGCAAAGACACAAAGGCAGATCCCCCTCACTCACATCATGGTGGCATCATTTTATTTGTTGTCTCCACTGCAGCCCTGGAGTTCCTGTCCCTTTCCCCATGTCCTGCCTGGGTTGGGTTTCTCATTTCTTCATTCTGGGCAGGAATTTTGGGTTCTGCAGATCCTGGAAGTGCTGGGATGAATTATTCCCACTTGAGGAGAGGAGCAGGCAGTACTGGCACAGAGGAGAATCTCCTTTCCTCTCCAGCGACAGAATTTATTCTTTTTCCAGAAGAAAGAGCTGCTTTCCCAGGGATTAATCCCAGAGTTTTCCTWCCTCACCTCCCCCTGTCCATGGCAGGACCCTCCCCAGCCCAGCAGGTGCTCACAGGCAGAGCCACCAAAGGGTCACAGTGACAACTGGAGAGCCCCTGGGCAGGAACTGGACTGAGCCAGGCCAGGATTTGGGCTGGGATGGTCCCTGTGGGTTCCTGGGAGCTCGGGAAATCCTGGGATTCTCTGATTGCTGCCATGGCAAGGAAAGCTGGTTTGTGAGGGGTGAGTGCCCCTGTGGCTGCAGGGCTGGGCTGTAGGGATATGGGGATGGCATTTTTTGGGGCATCCATAGGGCAGTCTGGCTGCAGGGATGTAAGGATGGCATTTCCTGGGCATGTTTAGGGCAGGCTGGACTGCAGGGATGTGGTGATGCCATTTCCTGGGCATACTTAGGTCAGGATGGGCATGTTTAGGGCAGGCTGGCTGCAGGGATGTGGTGATGGCATTTTTGGGGCATCCTTAGGGCCGGCTGGCTGCCAGGATGTGTTTTTTGGGGTTTCCTGGGGCTGGGCATGTTTCGGGCAGGCTGAGCTGCAGGGATGTAGTGATGGCATTTTTTGGGGTACGTTTAGGGCAGGCTGGGCTGCAGGAATATGTTTTTTTGGGGTTCCCTGGGGCTGGGCATGCTTAGGGCAGGCTGAGCTGCAGAAAAGTGGTGATGGCTTTTTTTGGGGCATGCTTAGGGCAGGCTGGTGGCAGGGATGTGTTTTTGGGGGTTCCCTGGGGCTGTGTGTGCTCAGGGCAGGCTGGGCTGCAGAGATGTGATGATGCCATTTCCTGGGCATACTTAGAGCAGGATGGGCATGTTTAGGGCAAATTGGACTGTAGGGATGTGCTTTTTGGAGTTCTCTGGGGCTGGGCATGCTTAGGACAGGCTGGCTGCAGGGATGTGGTGATTCCACTTTTTGGGGTTCCCTGGGGCTGGGCATGCTCAGGCCAGGCTGGCTGCAGGGATGTGATGATGGCATTTTTTGGGGCATGCTCAGGGCAGTCTGGGTTGCAGGAATATGTTTTTTGGGGGTTCCCTGGGGCTGGGCATGTTTAGGGCAGGCTGAGCTGCGGGGATGTGGTGATTCCATTTTTTGGGGCATGTTTAGGGCAGGCTGGGCTGCAGGGATGTTTTTTTTAGGGTTCCCTGGGGCTGGGTGTGCTCAGGGCAGGCTGGGCTGCAGGGATGTGGTGATGCCAATTTTTGGGGCATGTTTAGGCCAGGCTAAGCTGCAGGGATGTGTTGATGGCATTTTTGGGGCATGTTTAGGGCAGGCTGAGCTGCAGAGATGTGTTTTTTGGGGTTCCCTGGGGCTGGGTGTGCTCAGGACAGTCTGGACTGCAGGGATGTGGTGATGGCATTTTTTTGGGCATGCTCAGGGCAGGCTGGCTGCAGGGATGTGTTTCTTGGAGTTCTCTGGGGCTGGGCATGTTTAGGGCAGGCTGAGCTGCAGGGATGTGGTGACGGCATTTTTTGGGCATGCTCAGGGCAGTCTGGGTTGCAGGAATATGTTTTTTTGGGGTTCCCTGGGGCTGGGCATGCTCAGGCCAGGCTGGGCTGGGTTGCAGCCCCTCGTCCCACCCTGTTTTGATGGGTTTCACAGTGTTTATGGTTTGGCTCCATCACAGCCCTGCAGACCCGGGGCTGGGCTGGGTTTAAAGTCTCAGAGCCCCCTGAGTGCCCTCACTGCCCAGATGGGGCTGTCCCTGTCCCTTCTTTCCCTGGATCCCCTTTTTCATGGGGTTTTGTCCCTTGTCAGGACTTTTGTCACGGTGAGAGCCGCAGGATCCATCTCTTCTTTTGAAATCCATCGGTTTAAAAAGCAAATATCCACCTTGTCCGGGCTCCTCTTCTTGACAGTGACTTATAACTGATGTTTCAAAAAAAAAAAAATGCAAAGATTCCTGCACTGTCTCCAGCCTGTCAGCAATATATGCAAGAAAATTGCTTCCTGACCTCCATCATTTCATAACCTGAAGCATGAGGGCTCCTAATCTCAGCAACTGTAGTGTGCTGCAGCTCCTGAAGCTGCAGATCCTCATCTTATTATTATGGACAGATTGGATGCCAAATAGTTATAGCTTAATTTAAATGTCCATTCTAATCTTTACTCTTTACTTCCTCCCGAGTTTTTATTGAAGTAAACAATCTATTTGCAAAATAAAATGCTTAAAATAGGAGTTTTTTTGTTGTTTTTTCATCTTTTTCTTTTCTTTGGGGAAATTGAGGCCTGGAATGATTTCTATTAGCTGGTCAGAAATCAGTGGCTGTTTTACTTGAGAAGTTAAAGCTTTRGAGCAGCTTTCTGTTCCTGCAGAACATAAATACAAAACCAGAGACTGGTTTTAATGCTCTGCTGACACAAACCGATGTTCTTGTGGCTCTGTGCTAATGGAGACTTTGTTAGGGGTGTGCATTTAATTTCAGATGGATTTTTATGTTTCTCTGCACTCCACACATCATTTCCAGCCCCATCCCAGCTCTGGGCAATTCCTTCCCCATTTATGCCCTTCCTGCTGCTCCACACCTGTTTTGGGACAGGTTTTTCCCTCCTTCTGTCCCCTCAGGTGCTCCCTCCCAAATGCAGCTCCTGTTCCAGCTCATGAGAATTTCCAGCTGGAATTTCCATGAGAATTTCCATAAGAATTTCCAGTTGGATTCCTGTGCTGCTCTGATCAATATTTATGTGCATTAATGCCATTCCCAGTCTGACCAGTGAGGACACCAACCCTCAATTTTTTTTATTTTTTTTTTTTAATTTTTTTTTTTAATTTTTTAATTTTTTAGTTTTTTGATCAACCTTTGGCTGATCAAACCACGGGAATTTCGGCCAGGCAGAGCTGAATAAAGCTCCCCCAACCCTTCCTCCTTCCCCTGTTTCTAATCAGGACYGGTGTCATCTGCTCTGACAGATTATTAATGCTGCACACAAGCACGTAATAGAGATTGTGTTTTTCCATTCAGGGATTTTTTGTCCTGATAAACAGCCTGGCAGAGACAAGTTACCCCAGTCACCGCACGAATGGTGGGATTTCCACTGCAGCCAAATTCCTGAGAGCCWCTGGCCCCGGGCCAGGAGCCCTCTGTCATCGCTTTTGGCTCCTCCTCTGCAATCCATCACCACTGACCCGTCACCCCGGCAGCTACCAGAAGAAATCTGGCATCTGGTGCCTGTTTTTAGCCAGCTCAGGTTCTGGTTTCTTTCCTTTATCTCCGTGTCTGGCTCRAAACTGCTCGAGGAGTAAAGAAGGATCTCTCTGTTCGATTCAATCAGCTTCATATTTGGCTTTTTTCCCCCCTTAGATATGTCCTGGTCCTGGTTATTTTTTATGTTCCTTTGTGTAAGGAAATTAAAATTAACCTTCTCCGTGTTTCCCCTATCTCTTGGCTCCGTCTCTGCYGTGTGCTGTTTTTATTAATTATACATTTCCAGCTCCTTATCTCAGATATTCCTTCTCCTCAGCGTTTCTCACC
>NW_026624139.1:77854-78890 GCF_030028575.1 Malurus melanocephalus
CTGAGCCCTGATGAATGAGTAGAGCAGTGGAAAGAGTGGCTCTGCTGGCAGTGATGGCCGGAGAGCTGGGCACTGACCTTTCCGTGGGTCAGTGTGGCTGGACAATGCCAGTTCTGCTGCCCAAATTCCCTGGGTCATCCTGGCAGGAGCTGCAGCTCTGCTCCCCAAATTCATGCACCCAGCCTGGCTGAGGATCCCAGCTCTGCTCCCCAAATTCCCTGGGTCAGCGTGGCTGGAGAATGCCAGCTCTGATCCCCAAATTCCTGCACCCAAATGGGCAGGAGGAGCTCCAGCTCTGCTCCCCAAATCCCTGCACCCAGACTGGCTGAAGATGCCAGCTCTGCTCCCCAGAACCCCTCCCTTCATCCTCTTCATCACTCCCTTCCTCATCCCCTTCATCATTCCCTTCATCATCCCCTTCATCCCCTCCATCCTCTTCATCATCCCCTTCATTTCTTTCACCATCCCATCCCTCCCCTTCATCATCTTCTTCAGCCTGGCAGGATCTCTTCTCCCCAAATCCCTGTACCCAGCCTGGCACTCATTACAGCATCCCAGTGAGAGTAAAACCTGAGCCTTGCTCTGTTCTGAGTGCCAGGGCATGGGCAGAGCTCGGGAGGGCACAGAGATCTCTGAGCTTCGTTTGGAGATTCCAGAGCATCCTGCAGGACAGGAAGGAGCCTTTTCCAGATGAGGAAAATGAAAGAGGGGAGCAGGAATGGCTCGGGGAGGTCAAAAGAATGGAGCAGGAATGGCTCGGGGCTGTTGGAAGGGAAAGAGGGGAGCAGGAATGGCTCAGGGAGGTTGGAAAGGAAAGAGGGGAGCAGGAATGGCTCAGGGAGGTTGGAAGAGAAGGAGAGGAGCAGGAATGGCTCAGGGAGGTTGGAAGAGAAGGAGAGGAGCAGGAATGGCTCGGGAAGGTCAAAAGAGGGGAGCAGGAATGGCTCGGAAAGGTTGGAAGGGAAAGAGCGGAGCAGGAATGGCTCAGGAAGGATAAAAAGGAAAGGAGGGGAGCAGGAATGGCTCAGGGAGGTTG
>NW_026624139.1:79333-81714 GCF_030028575.1 Malurus melanocephalus
GGGTCAGCTCCGTGACCCTTAAACTCGGGAGGGATCCAATACTGGGAGTTTAATCTGCCTAAAACTGGCCGAGTCTGAAGCRCTGAGCCCAAATTGAAATGCAGCTAATCTAATATGTATTGATTTTTTTCCCCTTTTTTTCTGTAGCAGAGCTTGTCTAGGAAATGCAGGGTTCCTAGAAATGGCTGAGGCCAAATCCACTTATCCTGTGTTTGTTAGGAAACAGGAGCTGCTGTCATTTCAGGGCCATTTTATTTCTGGAACTTTAGAGAAAGCAAGAGTGGTTTAAAGCTAAGTGAAAAGTAACGCTGGAGGATTTCAAGCTGCTGCTTTCTCAGGTCTGCTCATCTTTCCTTATCTGGCTGGAGGAAGTGTWTTTGGGGAGCTGAAATCACCAGGATTTTTAGTTCACCTGAAGATAAATCAGTTGTTTTACTCCTACAAGGACTGGCCCGGTGTTCCTATGAAATGAAATTGTGYTTGAAAATGCACAAAGCTGCCTTGGTTCACAGCAGGCAAGGCTTGATCCAGACCATGAACTCTGCCCACCTCCCAATCCCACCCAGAAATCCTGCCCAGGGATATTCTCATGAAGGAGAATTCTTCTAATAAATCCCATTTCTGCACAGGAAGATAAAACTGCTGGGAATATTCTGCAGCCTTTCCCATGGAAGGTGCAATTCCCTCGAGTGGGGAATGCAGCAGCTCTTGTGTTTAATTAATCTCCTTCCTTACAGAGGTTCCTACCCCTCCACCTTTGGGGTGCAGCCCAGGCCCGGTCCCAAATCCTCTGGGATTTCCCCTTTTGGCATTAATAGCAATCCAGGGGATGAGGGCAGGGAGGGGTTTGAGCCAGGGGAGGCACTTTGGGAACGCAGGAGGGGCTGTGCTGATGGAGCTCCTGCTGCCCACGGCCAGCCTGTGGGAACCCCAGTCTGGAAAACGCATCCCTTGACTCCCTTGATTCCCTTCATCCTCTTCATCATCCCCTTCATCATCCTCTTCATCATCCCCTTCTTCATTCTTTTTATCATCCCCTTCATCATTCCCTTCTTCATCCCCTTCATCGTCCCTTTCAGCATTCCCTGGATTCCCTTCATCATTTCCTTCATCACTCTCTTCATCGTCCCCTTCATCAACCTCTTCATCCTCTTCATCATCCCCTTCATCCTCTTCATCATCCCCTTCATCATTCCCTTGATTCCCTTCATTCTCCTCATCCTCTTCATCATTCCCTTCATTCTCTTCATCATTCTTTTCATCATCCCCTTCTTCATCCCCTTCATCATCCCCTTGATTCCCTTCATCCTGTTCATCATTCCCTTCATCATCCTCTTCATGCCCTCCATCCCCTTCACCAGCCCCTTCTTCATTCCCTTCATCATCCTCTTCATCATCCCCTTCATCATTCCCTTGATTCCCTTCATCCTCTTCACCATTCCCTTCATCCTCTTCATAATTTCCTTCATTGTCTTCCTTCCCTTCATCATCCCCTTCAACCCCTTCATCCTCTTTATCATCCTCTTCATCATTTCCTTCATCATCCTCTTCATCATTCCCTTTTTCATTCTTTTCATAATACCCTTCTTCATTCCTTCATCATCCCCTTCATCCCCTTCATCCTTTTTACCATCCTCTTCATCATTCCCTTCTTCATCCCCTTGATTCCCTTCATCCTACTCATCATCCTCTTCATCATCCTCTTCATCATCCCCTCCATCCCCTTCACCATTCCCTTCTTCATTTCCTTCATCATCCCCTTCATCCTCTTCATTCCCTTCTTCATCCCCTCCCTTCCCTCCCTGCAAACCTGGGTTCACATTTCCCTGCTCGAGGGGAGCCCCCAGTCCTGTCAAACCCCTGCCTCAGTTTCCCCCAGCACTGATCCCTCATTAAAGCTCTGCTGTCCCAGCCTGGGATGTCACATCTCTCCTCAAGATGAAATTCCTCTTCTGTAAAAGAAAAAAGGCCAGACAAGGTTGGCCCCTCCAGAGCGATTTTTAATTATTTCCAGATCTTGTGGATCATTAGGAAGATGAAAGATGGCACCGGTTAAGATGCAGGGCACACTGATAGGAGGTAATTGATTTTTACATATCTGTAACTGATGGTTCATAAAATGGGATCTGACTGGGGCAGCGCRGCCTCGAGTGCAGCCCCAACAGGAGAGGTTTGGGCTCATCCCACAGAGGGATCTGCTGGAGTGGAGCCTGAGGAGGGGGATCCTGACATCCATCGGAATTATCCCGATTTATTGTCTGCTCTGGTTCTGCCCGGAGCCTCCTGGGGCTGGGGGAGAGCAGGGAATGAGATGGGAGAGAGCAGAGAATGAATGGGAGAGAGAACAGGGAATGAGATGGGAGAGAGCAGGGAATGAGATG
>NW_026624139.1:82725-84277 GCF_030028575.1 Malurus melanocephalus
AATCATTCCCTGTGAGGGTGAGGATGGAATTCCCAGAGAAGCTGAGGCTGCCCCATCCCTGGAAGGTCCCAAAGCCACCTGGAGCACCCTGGGACRGTGTGAGGGGTCCTGGCCAGGGCAGGGGTGGCACTGGGTGACATTTGGCTTTCAGGCTGTTCACATCCCAATCCAGACAATTTTCTTTCAAGAGAGTCCACTACAGTCCATTTAATTGTGTTTTCTAACCAAGCACTGGAAGAGATTTGTTGGCTTTACCRTCCAAAGAAGACACAAATCTTTTCCTCCGTTTCTTTTTTTCCTTGAGTCCATAAAGCAATGAATGAATTTCTAACCCTAAAAGCAATAAAATATCAAATTGTTCAGTCCAACACCACAGGGGAAGATCCATTCGTGGAGGAACGTAAAGATTTGGAAAGAAGGATCTGGCTGTAATATTTTTATTTATTTTTTTTATTGGGTAGCAGTTACTCTGAGTGTAACTTTCCAATTTGGCCAGGACAGTGTGTGAGTTCAGATTCTGTACCTCACGTAGTCACTTAGAGAAAAAAAATCTCAAAATGGGCTTTCAGAAAGAATTCTTTTGTGTATTTTCTTTGGCTCCAGGTTTAATAGTTGKAAATATTGTACTTGACCAGGTCGGGGATTCCAGGGATGTTTTGTAAACTGGGCTAAGAGCTCAGGTCTGTCCAAATGTGGTGGTTTATTTAAGAACACAGTTTTGCAATTCCTCTCCAAGTTTGCTGCTTTATTCAAGGCTCACATGCTATAAAATAAGTGGTTAAAATACGTGGCTTTATTTACAAGCTGCAAATTCAGAGCTTTGGTTACAACCAAGTTTGGTTTTTTTTTTCAATGCTTTTATGATTTATTTCCGGAATTATTTATTTATTTAAACAGCACAGCCAAAATTCCTTTTGCTCAGAATATTTTGCTGGCCATGCCCCATGCTAAACCTTCTCCAAATTTTCCTAACTGATTRAAAAATCCCATTTCACGTCCCAAAACCCCTCTATACAACTTGATGATGCCAAAATGAAGTTTCAAACCTAAAAGTCTGTCCTTAAAAGTCCCTTGGGGAAGGAAAAAAAAAAAAAGTGGGGGCTCTGAGCAAACAGAGCTTGACCCTAGGAGGTGGAACAACAACTCCTGCCCTTCCCTGTTTATCCCATCCCAGCAAAACAAGCAAATAAACTGCCCGTGGTGCTTGGAAACTTCATCCTCTGTAATATCCCTGTAATGGAATGCTTTTAGAGAGGGGCCATAAAAATAAATTGAAAAGTGCTTTTGGTGCTGGCACCGGCCGTGTCTGAGYGAGCAGAACACGGAGCATCGCGGCTTTTAGGGATCGGGATTGGGGGAATGAACTGCTAAAAGGGACTTTTTTAGAAGGTCTGGGTGTTCATTGTGAGCAGGGTAATTAAAGGGCTGTCCATGATTTAGGTTAGACAGAAATTAGGTGGTTTCTGAGGCTCCAGACAGACCCCTCCTCCAATGCCAGTGGGGCTGGCACTGCTCGGGATTCATCCCCAAAATCTGTAGTGTGAAATCATTC
>NW_026624139.1:84684-86924 GCF_030028575.1 Malurus melanocephalus
TGAAATCATTCTGGATTTATCCCCAAAAGCTGTAAGGTGAAATCACTCCGGATTTATCCCCAAAAGCTGTAAGGTGAAATCGCTCTGGATTTATCCCCAAAAGCTGTAAGGTGAAATCATTCTGGATTTACCCCACAGAGCTGTAAGGTGAAATCATTCCGGATTTATCCCCAAAAGCTGTAAGGTGAAATCACTCCGGGATTTATCCCCAAAAGCTGTAAGGTGAAATCGCTCCAGATTTATCCTCACAAAGCTGTAAGATGAAACCCCAAAAGCTGTAAGGTGAAATCACTCTGGATTTACCCCACAAAGCTGTAAGGTGAAATCACTCCAGGATTCATCCCCAAAAGCTGTGAGGTGAAATCAGTCTGGTTCTGTGAGGAGTGAGAGTAAATAAAAAATACCTACAAACTTTAGGGAAGATATCCCATTTCCTCATATTCTGTGTATTAAAACTGCCCAGGAATTGGGGTGTAAAGGGTTCTATGAGGAGCCAGGATAAATAAAAAGTACCTACAGACTTTAGGGACGATATCCCATTTTCCCATATTCTGTGTATTAAAACCGCCCAGAAATTGGGATGTAAGGGGTTCTGTGAGAAGTTGGGACAAATAAAAAAATACCTACTGATTTTAGGGGCAATTTCCCATTTTCCCCTTATTCTGTATGTTAAAACCCTCAGGAACTGGGGTGTAAAGGGTTCTGTGAGGAGTGAAAGTAAATAAAAAAAAAACCTACAGACTTTAGGGAAGATATCCCATTTCCTCATATTCTGTGTATTAAAACTGCCCAGGAATTGGGATGGAAGGGGTTCTGTGAGGAGTTAGGACAAATAAAAAATACCTACAGACTTTAGGAAAGATTTCCCATTTTCCCCTTATTCTGTATGTTAAAACCCTCAGGAACTGGGGTGTAAAGGGTTCTGTGAGGAGTGAGAGTAAATAAAAAAAACCTACAGACTTTAGGGAAGATATCCCATTTCCCCCCATATTCTGTGTATTAAAACTGCCCAGGAATTGGGGTGTAAAGGGTTCTGTGAGGAGTGAAAGTAAATAAAAAATACCTGCAGTCTTTAGGGACGATATCCCATTTTCCCCTTATTCTGTATGTTAAAACTCTCAGGAACTGGGGTGTAAAGGGTTCTGTGAGGAGTGAGAGTAAATAAAAAATACCTACAGACTTCAGGGAAGATATCCCATTTCCCCATATTCTGTGTATTAAAACCGCCCAGAAATTGGGATGTAAGGGGTTTTGTGAGGAGTTAGGACAAATAAAAAATACCTACAGACTTTAGGGGTGATTTCCCATTTTCCCCTTATTCCGTATGTTAAAACCCTCAGGAACTGGGGTGTAAAGGGTTCTGTGAGGAGTGAAAGTAAATAAAAAGTACCTACAGACTTTAGGAAGATATCCCAGCACAGACCATTGACATGAGCAGGGAGGGACAGCAGTGGGAATGGCTTCACTGTGACATGGATGAGGTTTTGGATGGGATTTTGGGAAGGAATCCTTCCCTGGGAGGGTTGGGGACAGAGGAGGTGGCCCTGGTGTCACCAGAACTCGGCTGCTCCCAGTTTGGAACCCGGGGATGCTGCCCAAGGACAAAACAGCCTGACCTAAATTCCTCCATGTGACGACAGGGCCTGCAGTAATGAATTCTGTCTTATCTGCGTGATGGGGTTATGATTTGCAGACATCAAAAATCAGTGAATGCTGCTCCCAACCGGGGAGGGCGGCTAAAAATAAATAAATAAAATTTGTCAATGCAGAATAATGCGCTCGCACATGGTTAGCGAGAGCCGGGTGACTGTATATCACAGCCAGGAATAATGTCAGGTTTTGGAATCAGATAAATTGCAAATAACAATGCAGAAAGCAACTGAACCTTGAGGAATATTCGCAGCCGGGCTGGGATGAGGTGCCTGCAAAAAGCCTTTGTTTGGAGGAGAAAAAGAGAGACCAATAAAGCAGGGGGGTAAAAAAAATGGGGAGGGAACAGCAGGGCCATAAAGCTGTGATCAAGTGCAGGAGAGATGATAAAAGGCCAYGGACAGCCCAGGAAAAATATTAAGAAGCAATAAAATGCAGCATCAGTGGAGATAAGATGATAATTTGTTATTCTCAGCAGAGCCGTTTGTGCAGCGAGGCTCTCCCTGGGCTCGGAGCTGAGCTGGGCTGTGCCTTGAACCCTGGACAGGGGAGAATTCCACCCTGGGCAGGGGAGAATTCCACCCTGGGCA
>NW_026624139.1:88735-90260 GCF_030028575.1 Malurus melanocephalus
AAAAGAAAAGGGATTGTAAGCACTCCCCAGCAGCATTTAAAAGGTGAGGGAATTGCCTGCAGGCCCAAATGAGCGCTGCTGCAGATTGCAGCCAGGGCTAATTCGATAGCTAATGACTGGAGCTGGAGTCAGGGGACACAGGGGACRGGGGAGGAGGGAGGAGGGACAAACTGCATCACTGGGGAAGGCTCTGAGGGGCTGTTTGTCCTGGGAACGATCTGCAGGATGAGACAAAGGCCCCGTAAATCAGGAAGGGATCTCTGGGTCCTGGCTGGAGCACAGAGCACCCCTGAGTCTCAGAGCCCCTCTGCAGCCCTTGGTTCTGAGCTTCTCAGGTTCTGAGATTCTGAGGTTCTGAGTTTTTGAGATTCCGAGGTTCTGAGTTCTGAGGTTCTGAAGTTCTGAGGTTCTGAGGTTTTGAGGTTCCAAGGTTCTGAGGTTCCGAGCTTCTGAAGTTCTGAGGTTTTGAGGTTCTGAGTTCTGAGGTTCCAAGGTTCTGAGGTTCTGAAGTTCTGAATTTTGGGATTCTGAGGTTCTGAGGTTCTGAGTTCTGAGCTTCTGAGGTTCTGAGGTTCTGAGGTTCTGAGCTCTGAGGTTCTCAGGTTCTCAGGTTCTGAGGTTTTTAATTTCTGAAGTTCTGAGGTTCTGAAGTTCTGAGGTTCTGAGATTTTGAGGTTCTGAGTTCTGAGGTTCCGAGGTTCTCAGGTTCTGAAGTTCTGGGGTTATGAGGTTCTGAGATTCTGAGTTTTTGAGGTTCCGAGGTTCTGAGGTTTTGAAGTTCTCAGGTTCTGAGGTTCTCAGGTTCTGAAGTTCTGAGATTCTGAGCTTCTGAGGTTCTCAGATTCTCAGGTTCTGAAGTTCTCAGGTTCTGAGGTTCCGAGTTCCAAGGTTCTGAAGTTCTGAAGTTCTGAGTTCCAAGTTTCTGGGGTTCTGAAGTTCTGAGGTTCTGAGGTTCTGAGCTCAGGTCAGAGCCCCCTCCCACCATCCCCACTGCAGGAATTCCGTCTGGAAGCCACGGAACGTTCCTGTCCTGGCTTGGAAAGTTCCCAGGAAAGCACTGCAGGGTTCAATCAGTGAATTTTGGTATCACGAGCAGATGAACAGCCCCTCTGTCTCTGTGGACAATGACCATTCTGTGACAGCACAGGAGAGCACAGTCGGGCTCTGCAGCCCCCATCGGTGCCTCAGGGGGTGGCTGAACCCCAACACTGCCCTTGTCCCTCCCTCCCTGCCCGGACTGACCCCCCTGTGCCACCTCGGGAGGGCACAGACCCCAAATCCACCCTGAGGCTCCAGCTGAGAACGCTCTGAACTCCCTGAAGGTGCCCCTGCAAATGTGACCCGATAAATCCAACCCCAGGGCATTTCTGGGCTGTTTTCAATGCTTTTTGAACACAAACTGGCTTTTCTCTCCAGCTCTGGRGGTCTCTGCTCTCCCTGGAGTGAGAGGGACAATTCCAGAGCTGCAGGGACCAAACTGGGCTGCAGCAACATCTGGAGGAGATTCAGCAGCAGAAGGAAGGCA
>NW_026624139.1:91388-94878 GCF_030028575.1 Malurus melanocephalus
ACAGAGGGTACAGAAAGGGTAAAAATGAAAAGCAAAAATCATCAGGCATCATTCGGAGCAGCTTGTCCTCACCAAGGGATGAAATCACTGCTGGCTCCTCCTCGGGGGTGTCCAGAGCAGGGTCAGGACGGGGGGACACAAAGGGAACGGGCTGGGAGTCAGTCAGAGCTGACATTTGGGACCTTCAGAAGGTCAAAGAGGACCTTCAGAGGAGGGATTGAGGAGGAAACAGCTCGGRTGGTGTTTCAAGGGGGATATTTGCCATCCCACCCTCCACATGAGCACAATTTCAGCATTTTTTGGTGCAGACCTTTCCCACTTCCCATTCCCTGAGTAGATTTCCATTTGAGCTGTCGAGGCACTGCTTCTCCAGGTGAGGAGGGCTGGGCTGGAGCTGAGCCTGATCTCAGGGAGAACCAGCAAAAYTCATCCCCACCATCTCCTCCTGCGCTCTCAGGAGACACAGAGCAGCCACGGCTCCTCAGAACCTTGAATTTCAAATGCAAATCCCCACCAAAACCTGCATTTTCATGCTGCATCTTTCATCTTTTTACGTAACTCTCAGCTYCTGTCCCCTAAGAAACTCCCAGGCTCTTGCACAGCAGAGAAAATCAAGGCAGCAATGAAGGAAATGCTTTGTTGTCTCTAAAAAGACAGAAAAGAGTCACCTCTCAAAGTCTAAAAAACAAAATCTTGGCTTGGAAAAATCCGGTAAAACCATGAGAGTGTTTGTACAAACTTTGTGCTGCTCGAGGTAACCATAAATGTCTGTTCCTATTGCTGATCATTGAGCTGGGTTTGGGATTGACCACGATGTATAATTCAGTAAATAACCTTGAGCATAAAAATGAGATTCTCCTCCAGAAAACTCTTTAATCTCCCTTGTTTTTACGGATCAGCAGAGGTGTCAGAAGTTTGACACTCGGGATAATTGAGCTCTCGCGTTTTGGAGCGCAGCCCTCCAAATAATGGCAAACTCCGCTTTGAAAGAGTCTCTCTAAACTTTGGGCTGACAATTAGCATTTCAAAAGGTTGCAGCTCCGGAGCTGCCATCCCCTAATACACAGTTTGAGGCAAATGTAAAGATTAATAGCGCAGAGCTAAAAAAACTGCCACAAACCTTTCCAGCCTTGATGGGTGGAAACACAGAATTGTGGATCAATTGTGGGGACAGGAGGGGACATTGCCACTTCCAGCCCAGTGGGACACAAAGCCACCCTCTCCAGGGACTCTCCCATCACAGGATGGGTTTGTGATGGTGACAGAGCAGTTTTGGAGAGCGATGTCCCCTCCCTTGGACGGATCACAGATGCTGATATAGCCTTGGAGGGGACAGATCCACAGGGATCTCAGCAAATCCCGGAGTTCTGAGCCTCCAGAGGCTCCCGGGAAGGTTCAGATTGGATATGAGGAAACATTAATTGATAAGAAGTGTTGAAAAATGTAGAAGCAGGGTCCCATATCCATATCCATATCCATATCCATATCCATATCCAGGGACAGGGCAGCCACAGCTCTGGGCACTCAGTGCCAGGGCCTCCCCACCCTCCCAGGGAAGGATTTATTCCCAATATCCCCCCTAATTCTTCTCTCTGGCAGTGGGAAGTCCATAAATCCACTTGCTGCTCCTCAGTCCCACCTACTGCTGAGGACAAACACCTTGATTAGGGTGTATTTTTTTTTATTTTCTCCCTCCTTTTGGGAAGCCATTCGCTGTGTCCATAAACCCTCTCCTCAGTCTCATTTAACGCTGCAGAAACACCCAGAGCAGGCTGGTTTTTATTATTTTCTYCCTCTTTTCCATTTTTTCCTCCTTTCCAGCGGGGGTTTCTTGGCAGCCCCTTCCCCAATCCCCCCTCTGCRCTGCGGGCACGGCTCCTACGAGCCAGCAATCGTGATCAGGTAATTAGCAACTACCAGGAGTATTTAACCTTCCTGGTGACAGCGTGTCTGACATCACCTGAGCTCGTGCAGGCTCTGTGAAAAGAATTAACAATTTTAAATTACCCCATTTAAGTTATTAATTATGAAATAGAAGTCGGCCCAGAAATGATGGYGGAGCTGCCCGGTATCCTGGTGGTTTTTTTCCAGCTCTGCATATCTGAAATCTGTGTGTTTGCTGCCTTCCATTTCACTGGAAAATGGGATGGGATTGTGAGGATTGAAGGATATCTGCTGTGGAAACATCCCTGGAATTGTTCACAGCGGGGTTGGATGGGGCTTGGAGCAGCCTGGGGCAGTGGGAGGTGGCAGGGGTGGCACTGGGTGAGCTTTGAGGTCCTTTCAAACCCCAAATCTCCAATGTTTCTATGCTGTACCCACCCTGTTATCCCTATTTTATATCCCTGTAAACCCTTTTATCCCTATTTTGTATCCCTATAAACCCTGTTATCCCTGTTTGCTGTCCCTCTGGTTCCATCCCGGGTGCCCTTCTCTCTCTGATTGCACTCAGGCTGTCCCCATTCCTCTGTCCCCATCCTGGCTGTCCCTGTCCCTCTCATCCCATCCAAACTGTCCCCATTCCTCCGATCCCATCCACGCTGTCCCTCTCATCCCATCCAAACTGTCCCTGTCCCTCTGACCCCATCCAGGTTGTCCCCATTCCTCTACCCCATCCAAACTGTCCCCAGTCCTCCGATCCCATCCAGGTTGTCCTTCTGACCCCACCCACACTGTCCCTGTCCCTCTGACCCCATCCAAACTGTTCCCATCCCTCTCAACCCATCCAAACTGTCCCTGTCCCTCTGACCCTACCCAGGCTGTCCCTCTGACCCCATCCAGGTTGTTCCCATTCCTCTGTCCCCATCCTGGCTGTCCCTGTCCCTCTCATCCCATCCAAACTGTCCCCATTCCTCTGACCCCATCCAGGTTGTCCCCATTCTTCTGATCCCACCCAGGCTGCCCTTCTCTCTCCGGCCCCATCCAGGCTGTCCCTGTCCCTCTGACCCCACCCAGGCTGTCCCTGTCCCTCTGACCCCACCCAGGCTGTCCCTCTGATCCCATCCAGGTTGTCCCCATTCCTCTGACCCCATCCAAACTGTCCCTGTCCCTCTGACCCTACCCAGGCTCTCCCTGTCCCTCTGACCCCACCCAGGCTGTCCCTGTGACCCCACCCAGGCTGTTCCTGYCCCTCTGATACCATCCAGGTTGTCCCTGTCCCTGTCCCTCTGACCCCATCTAGGCTGCCCCCATTCCTCTGACCCCATCCAGGTTGTCCCCATTCCTCTGACCCCATCCAGGCTGTCCCTGTCCCTCTCACCCCATCCAAACTGTACCCATTCCTCTGACCCCATCCAGGCTGTCCCTGTCCCTCTCACCCCGTCCAAACGGTCCCTGTCCCTCTGACCCTACCCAGGGTGTCCCTCTGACCCCATCCAAACTGTCYMTGTCCCTCTGACCCCATCCAGGCTGTCCCTCTGTGACGCCATCCAGGTTGTTCCCATTCCTCTGACCCCATCCAAACTGTCCCTGTCCCTCTCATCCCATCCAG
>NW_026624139.1:95509-100984 GCF_030028575.1 Malurus melanocephalus
TAACTGTCCCCATCCCTCCGATCCCATCCCCAGCTCAGCTCCCATCCCTCTCTCAGCTCTGCGAGCAGCCAGCACTGGATTAACACATTGCTCGCTGGAGTGAGCTCCTCACTCTCCCTCGGACCCTCACTGAGCTGGGTGTGACAGTGACAGCACAGTGACATTGCTGAGGTTAATGACCCAATCCTTTATTTCATGGAATGAGCGCAGCAGCGTTTAGTACCTTGTTCTGCCGTGTCCCCGAGAGCTGCCGGAGCTGTTCCTGTAATGGCACCGTGGCATCTTTACCCTTTTAGTAATTGGCACCGTGAAAATATTCTCTAGGTCCTGTCACAATTGATTAGGATTGCATTGGATTGTTTAAAAAAAAAAAAAAAAAATTACATTTATTTTCCTTTCTCAATCCTTTTACCAGAGTGAAGGCGAAAGTTGATTTCTGTGGATGTGGAAGGCTGACAGCTCTGAAAGTAGCAGGGAGGTGAAATCCTGCTGCTGGATGTGGAAYGAGCCCAAAACTCTGCCTCTCACCTCGCCCTGACCTCCTGACCCACAGGGGCCACAGGAATTTGTCTCATTTCTGTTCTTTCCCATCCCACAGCCAGCAATTCCCAGGGCAATTCCTGCCTTTCTGAGAGCAGAGAGGGGATYCCTGCCCATGCCAGGGCTGGAACTGGATGAACTTTGAGGAATTCTCCATCTTCCAAAAAGGCTGGAAGATGAAAACCATGACAGATGAGTTGTGTATTCAGCGCAGGGAGCAATGGCACAGCTCTGAGATGACATCTGAGGGCACAGAGGTGGCACTTGGTGSCACTGGCCCAGCAGACAAGCGGTGTTTCCTCCGTGGGACTGGGAGGAGGGAATCAAAACATCATTTTTGTGTTGGCATCAACAAGAGTTCCTTGATTTTGGGTTGGTGCYGTCCTTCCCTCGTGGTTTATTTACCCCTGGTTGTTCAGCAGCTGCTCCTTCCCACCCCAATCTGCCTTTCTGTGTGAAAACACCCAKCTCAAAGTTTTCTTTCCCAGGTCTGATTAACCAACCCGCCGTGGYGAGGAAAAATGAGAATTGATTTGAGTGGAAGGGCTGCCAGGGACGGGAAGAGTGGAGGGGAATGGGAATGGCACCTGTCAGACACTGGGATGGAGCAATCCCAGATCAAACCCCACACTTCACACAGGAGCCTGCATCTCCTTCTTGCCCTCAGAAAATAAAACCCTCACAGATACGGTTTTTTTTTTTTTTTTTTTTTTTTTTTTTTTTTTTTTTTTTTTTTTTAAAGCATGTGAGAGAAATTCCTCCACTTGACATGCTCAGAATGTCTCCTCACCAAGCATTTGCTGCCCAAAATACTCAGCAAAGATTTCCAGCAAAGCTCTGGGCTGGGAGTGTGTAGGATGGCAAGATAAAGGGGTATCTGCCTGTGAGCTCTCGTTGGTAAAGTTATCTCTCTTTCRATTTTAAACCTTAAAAAATAACCATATAAAAGCACAGGACTGTTCTCTGATCATCTAAATCTGTTTATAATCTGCCAGAGAGCTTTTTCTGCTGCCTCTACAGGATGGATTAGCTCTTCGTTTATGGCAGAGGAAAAGGATCCCTGTGTGTGTGGGAGATGGAGGCCAAATTCCAAGGGTCAAACCCCAGAATTTGGGATTCCTTGGTGCCCATGGGCTGGTGATTAACTCCCCAGAGTCCTGACTTCTGGTGTGACCAGGCCTTTTTGTTATTTTGTTACTGTATTTTGTTTTCCCCTGCTCCAATCCTTGTTTTCAGCTGCTCAGGTGGCACTGGCTGGGCAATGTCACCTGTGCAGGAGGTGGCCGCTGGCCAGAGGGACATCCCTGCGAGGAGGGCAGGGAATTCCTCTGCCAGCCACTCCTGATGCCACCAGGGAGGGTTTTTGTGTCCACCTGGGCAGCTCTGGCATCCAGTGCTGGGAGGGGATGCAGGAGCAGCGCCGGGGATGCACTCGTTTGCCGAGAACATTTCTTCATTTCCCCCCATCCTCTCCCCGTCCAGCCCTCCCCGGGCTCCCCGGCTGAGCCACAATAGACCTGACTCTCTGTTGTCTCCCTTTTCCCTCACCCCGTTATTATTCTGGGCGATAACAGTGCGGGAGAGGCGCTCGGGGGCTGCCCGGTGACACGGGGTGACAAATTTGCCCTCGGTGGCTTTGCCTTCATCCCCCTTTGCCAGCCCCACCAGGAGCAGGGACAGGAGCGTCCGTCCCGTTTGGAAAAAGTCACATTTTTTGTCTCCCGAGCTCCGAGTCTGGAGAATTTTAAAGGACTTTTGGCGGAAAACGCGGAGCCGAGGACGCGGCGCGGATAAAGGGATTTATTTTTCACCGCAGCCAGGGTTCACGACCACATTTCAATTTTAAGGCACTCAGTTTGAATAATCAATTTCGGCAAAGCGAGTGCGTTATGTCATCTCTGGAGTGCGGGGTGTGAGGAGAGCCGGGGGCTGGCGGGGGACAGGAGGTGGCRGAGAGGGAGGAATCGCCCTCGGAGGAATTCCCGGTGTTTCCTAAAACGCGAGGAGAGGTTCGGGGAGGGGGTTCTGCCCACTCAGGAGCTCTCATCTCCTCGGCTGAGCCCTCAGAGAGCAGCAGATGGACATTCAGGGGATGAGTGAGGGATGGTGATGGGGTTGGGGACATTTGGTGACAGACCGAGGGTGGCACGGCCACAGCACCTCAGCTCCTGGCACAGAAGGGCTCAGAAGGGCACCTCTGACATGGGAGCGCCCTAAAGACCTTCGTGTTTGGCATTTTCTGGTCAGGTTCCCTCTGCGCCTCCCCTGTGAATGAATTAAATGCGGATTTTTGGGGTGGGGTTGGCAGAGGAGCCCTTCCCACCATCCCGGTGGCACAGCCGGGCCCGGGAACGGTCTGGAGGGTTCCCTGCTCCTCTGAGATGAGTCCTGGGATGGAGGAGGATGATTCCAGGGATAACTGCTTTGATTGCGCCCTTCATTGGCATCCCGGAGTTGTTATTTCATTGCAGGGATTGTCCCCGTCCTTCCCGGGGAGGTGCGGGCGGAGCGGCTCCGGAGCGGCACGGGACTGGGAATTGGGGAGAATCCTCTGGAAATTGGAGAGAATCTCCTGGAAATCGGGGAGAATCCCCTGGAAATCGGGGAGAATCCTCTGGAAATCGGGGAGAATCTTCTGGAAATCGGGAGAATCCTCTGGGAATCGGGGAGAATCCTCTGGAAATTGGGGAGAATCCTCTGGAAATCGGGGAGAATCCTCTGGGAATCGGGGAGAATCCTCTGGAAATCGGGGAGAATCCTCTGGAAATTGGGGAGAATCTCTTGGGAATCGGGTGGGCGACAGGCAAAGGCAGGAATTGGCTCCCAGCATCCTCACACCTCTCCGGGCCTGGCTCCCGAGGAATATCCCGGGGGATATCCCGTGGAATATCCTATGGAATGCCCATGGCAATGCATTTTGCCCGGGGTCGCTTCGCGGTGTGAGCCCTTCCAAAGCGCGTTAGGGAGGCAGGGGATCAGGGATGGAGGGAATTAGGGATGGGGGTATCAGGGATGGAGGGGATCAGGGATCCAGGGAATCAGAAAAGCAGGGAATTAGGGATGCAGGAAATGAAGGATGCAAAGGAATCAGGGATGCAGAGGAATCTGGGATGTGGGGAATTAGGGATGCGAAGATTCAGGGATGCAGGGGATCAGGGATGCAGGGGATCAGGGATGCAGAAAATCAGGGATGCAGGGAATTAGGGATGTAGGGAATCAGGGATGCGGGGAATCAGAAATGCAAGGAATCAGGGATGCAGGGGATTCAGGGATGCAGGGAATTAGGGATGCAAAGATTCAGGGATGCGGGGAATTAGGGATGCAGGGGATTCAGGGATGCGGAGGATCAGGGATGCAGGGAATTACCCTGCAGCGAGGGGTGTGCAAATGCGAGCAGATTAACCCCCCGTGCCTCAGTGTCCCCCTTTGTGAGAGAACCCCGAGCAGACGCCTCAGCGCCGCTCTGGAGCGAGCCTTCATTTACCGATGTCACGCCTAATTAGCGGCGCGAGGCGCTGCCTCAGAAAGGCCATTATTAGCAACGATAATATTGCTGTTATTGCGGCGGTGTTGATGTTCGCTGGACTCTTATCAATAGCTGATAAGCACCTATAAATCAAACGGGAATTAACAGCAGCCCAGGGCAGCGGGAGCAGATCCCACCCAGCCCGGGATAAATGAGCTCCATCCTCTAAGGAAKGAGTTATTCAGGGAAAATCCGAACCAACCTGCACTGAACACCCATTTCCCCATTTTGTGTGCAAACACATGGACCAATTTGCAATTCCAAGCTGAATTTGAGGGATTAGAACCGATTTTTCTGTGCTAATAGAACGAAAAATAAATATAAGTTTGTTTTTCAAATGGCCTTTGAGTTGCAGGTTTACTTATAAAMCATTTCTTTCCCAAGCACAGAAATAAAAAAGTCTTCACTCCTCTTCTTCATCCAAGATCTCTTCATATCTTTTCCCATGAAAATAATTCATGTCACTGAGAAAAAAAAAAAAAGTCTTCTGTGAATCACTGATGAGTCTTTGATGCTTAATGTGCTGTCCAGCACGAGCTCTTCTCAGAATGTGCTTTAACAAGAAGATCTGATTTTCTTCCTACCATCATTAAAGTTTCCCCTTCAAATTTCACTTAACAAGCAAATGAACGTTCTCTCAGTATAATTATAATTTCTTCTTTAAAAAAAAAAAAAATCATTTAGAAAATGAATCTGTGCTGTGTTTTCCCCCCGGGAGGGATTGGGCCATGCTGGGAATTATCTCCAGTTTGGGCTGGAGAGGGGTTTAAAACATAAAATCTGACAGGATTCCCGGGGAGAACGTGACAAAACCCTTCCTGCAGGGGCTGGGTGCTTTTCTGAGTGATTTTGGGTAGAAAACTCCATCCTGCTGGGTCAGTTTTCCACGTAGAATTCCAGTGGGTGCCGGTCTGGGAAGGCTCCAAGCACATGGGGAGGTTCTGCCGTGGCTGATCTTTGCTCAAACCTCTGAGCCCACTCTGAAAAAAACCCCGCCAACCCCAAAAGCCCCTCATTATTAATGTATTTTCTCCTCTGGCAGTAATTGCTTTGTGGGTTGGGGCTGCTCCTGAGCCTCCCCTCCCCTCCTGGAGCAGAATGGGATCAGGAACTGCATTTCCCGGGTTATTTCCCCACATCCAGCACTGGCTTCCTCCCCATTCCTGGTTCACTCACACCCATTCCTGGCTGGGTTCAATCCCCGATTTCTGCTGGAAAATCCTTTTTCCTGGGAATAAAGGGAACCATCCCTGASATYKGAACCAAGGGAATGKGGATAATTGCAGGGAGTGCAAGGAWTTTTTGRATCRAGGCCTTGGTGCGTCCTGGGCTGGGAAATGTAATGTTCCAGCAGCTCCCGGTCCCAGAGCAATCACAGACAGCAAAATGAGGGAAAGAGCCCCAAATTC
>NW_026624139.1:101629-109857 GCF_030028575.1 Malurus melanocephalus
AAACCCAAATCCAAATCCAAACCCAAACCCAAACCTAAACCCAAACCCAAACCCTGCAACACCAACAATAATAAATCACACCACGCAAACCCCAGTGCCGGAGAGAGAATGAATAATTAGCCAGATAATTGAATACACAAACAGCAACTGCCTTAAAAGCAGAGAGAAATACGTGGGGAGCTGTTACAGTTCTCCTCCCCCTCTGGATTTGTCTGGGGATGCTCAAAGCCTTCTCTTGAGGGAAAAAAAAAAAAAAAAAAACCCTCTAATTTCTGCTCTATTTGTATGCTACAGTAGCAGTTTGGAGAAATTAAAAATAATTGATACATTCGCCAAAGCACGAGCAGGAACGATTTCATATTTTTAAAAGCTTTGCAAATATCCAGAGAGAAAAAAAAAAAAAAAAAAAAAAAAAAAAAAAAAAAGTGCTGTGCCTGCATAAAACCAGAGCTGAGATGTGCTCAGAGAGATGGGATGGAGCCCGTTTTTATGGGAATGTTTGGGTGTGCAAACCCGCAGATGGAGGAAATGGGGAAAAACGGAGAGATTCTGGGTTCGGGCAGCTTTTTTTGGGCTTTGAAGGGTTTTCCCTTCAATCTCAGAGAGAACCCGTGGYTGTGCCCATCCTGTGAGTGTGGGCAGTGCCACCCTCATTGTGCCCCGCTTTTAATTAGCGGTAATTTGGGGAAAGCGCTGATTGTCGTCCTGGCTTAACCAGAACGGATTAACCCTTCGAGCAGCCCCTGCWGCAGCTTTTGCCCCGGATTTTGGGTGGATTTGCCCCAAATCACCACCCTGAGCTGTGCAAGGGAGGAATTGCACGAGAGGAGCTCCGCAGGAGCGCCGTGAGGGACCAGGGAAGCACAGAAAATGGCATTAAAGATGAACAAATGCCTCCATTATTTCACCAAATTAAATGCACTTCTCCGAGTAGGAAGGCAAAAGTCAGTCATTATCTGTCTGTAATACATGGCAGCAGATAATAACGAGGGTTTATGATCTCTGAAAGCAAATTAGAGGATATTTAAACAACACATCCTTCTCTGAAGGAGCGATAATTACAAAATCGGGTCAAAACGCAGAACAATCTAACCCTGCCGTGAGCCAATGTTCCTGGACTGAGCTGAAATCCTGAAATCCGCATTTTCYCTCTTGGAAAAGGGATCCATCCCGCTGTTCCCATCGCTTGTGGAGCCACAAAYCCCGGGTGCTGTGGGTGGATTTTGTCTCAGGGCAGCCTCTCCCTCTGCCACCCTCCCSTCGCAGCATTTTTGGGCTGGAAATTGGAATTTCTGTGCCTGGAGCTCCTGCTCCAGGCAGACATCCCGTCCTGAGGGGCAGGAGCTCAYTCCAGCACAGTTCATTCCATCCAGAGGTGAATTCTGGACATCCTTTCTTGGAGTTYAGGAGCCCAGCACAGTTCATTCAATTTGGAAACGAATTCTCCTGCTCTTCATGAACCTTTTTCCCTGGTGTGCCCATCTCGCTTTCCTTCTCCTCATTCAAACATTTCCAAAAACACGTTTTCTTTGAATTTCGCCCATTTTTTTCCAATAACACGGACAGGGCTGGGTTTTTGAGGAGTGTTTTGACGCCCTGCTCTGCTGTAACTCCCGAATCTCCAGGGCTGAGCATTCTGGAAAGCTCTGGAGATCCTGGAGCTGCTGGGAACGAGCCCCAAACCCGTTCCCACCCGGGTCAGAGCGATTTTGACCCAATTCAGGCAGAAATGGCAGCAGGGAGCAGAGCCAGGGGATGGATCCTGAGCTCCGCAGTGACAGACATCACCYGGCCCTGACAGACAGAGGGAATTGAGTTCTAAATCCTTCACTTATCGCTTCCCAATTCACCTGCAGCCCATCTTGGGGTGAATTAATGACTTTTCTGGGACGGGGACGCTGTCAGTGATCATTCCTTGGGACCAGCAGCCACAAGCTCAGCCCAACCCCGCTGAATTTCCCATCTCTGTGCGATCTCCCCGGCGCACGAACCCAAAATTATCCAACATTCAGCAAAACGCTCCCGCTTCCCCGCTGCTGCAGCCCAGAAACAGAATTTTGCTGATAAAAACAAAGGATGAGCCGCTTCCCCAGCCYTTGCTCTTGTCTAATCCTCTGTGACCCTCAGGATGAAAATGGAAGTGATTAAAGCCTCGGCAAACGGGCTCTGGGAATCCTGGCGGCTCTTACCCCCAGGGCAGACTGGAACGGCCTGAAAGGTCCTTTCCCTGCTCTAATTTCGGCGATTTTTATGATTCGTCGTGCTGGGGGAATAAAAAAGGAAAAGGCAAAGCACCTGCACCGATTGTTTGTGGTCCCGGATACCAAAGGAAAGGGAAATGTCAGAGCAGATGAAATGAGGTCGCTGTGGCTGCGGGAGAGCGGCTGAAAGAGCAGAGCCTGGGGTGGGACAGGGCAGAAAAAGCTCCCCCTGCTCCTYGGGGACATCCTGGGCTGCTTTTCCTTTGAGACAAAAATGGGAAAATCACCTTTTGGTCCAGATTCACGTGTTTTATCCCTTCCAGAGATTTTCCCTCGCAAAGATATCCCCAAAACCGCAATCTTGGGGTGTTTATGGGGTCCCTCCCACCCCAGGGACGGCTCAGGCTGGGGCTGCACGGAGGAACATTCCAGCAGCAGATGGAACGATGGCATTTATTGGATTTAATGGAACTGAGCACCCTCCTGAGCCATCCCCGGAGCCGCATCCTCGCTGGGCACACGGAGCAGTCTCTAAACGAGCATCCTTCGCTCCCAGGCATCTCACGATGTGTCTGCAGCCATTAAATCCCAGCCCGCTGCTGCCTGACAGTTTGGGGCTGGGAGAAGGTCCCCGGCGCTCCCAGAGCTGCTCAGATCCCTGTAATTTATGGAACTCCTCGCCCGTGGTGCGGGGAATAATCACTGCAGCAGCCAGCGGGGAATAACGAGCTGGGCTGGGGCTGCGCCGCGTTTTTTGCTGGTTTTTTATGGCTCCTGACACCAGGGATGGTGCTGGGCAGTGCAGAATCACYGGGGGAGGAATTTGGGGTGTCCTGCACGGGGAAATTCCCACTGGGGCTGGGCTCAGCCTGGAATTGCCGGGTGGGACCCTCTGGGATCCACTGAAAGCGCTGAACAAACGCTGTGGGGTGAAATTGGGAATTATTCCCAGGAAAGGCAGTGGCTGGAAGCTTGGCTGTCACACTGGGGACTCAGAGCCCCTCAGAATCCCCCCAAAATGGCATTAAAAGTGTGAGATTGGGCTGTTCCTGCCCCACACCACAAAACACCCAGCAGCTCCCGCTGACAGCACCCCAAAAATTTGTTCTTTCTCCAGGACAACGGGTTTTCCCCTCACTGATGCTCCTGCTGCCCTTTTATCAGTTGAAGAATCCAGCAAGAGATTTTACCTGCTTGAAGAATTCCTAAATATCTCTGTGTTTTTAACTGAACCCGTTCCTCCCGAGGCAGCAGCCAGGGCAGGGCCRTTTTCTCCATTAAACAGCTCGTTTATTGTGATTAATTCTGTGGGGATTATCAAGTGCACGCATACTGGTTATTACTCATTTTTGAAATAAAAGTGTCCTTTAATGGATTTCCAGGGGAGGGAATGGTGGGGGAAGGCAGTGACCATTTGAGATTCCTCAGTTTCCCCGGCTGCACCTCCAAAAATCCAAAAATCCAAAAATCCAAAAATCAAAAAAAATCCAAAAATCAAAAAAATCCAAAAATCCAAAAATCCAAAAATCCAAAAATCCAAAAATCCAAAAATCATTGGAGATGATGCCTAGGGCTGTGCAGTTCCAGGATCTGGGAATCCTCAGTGACAGAGTCTGAGATTGGGAGGGATGGAGAAATCCCTGGAATTCCTGGGATGTGTGAATGGGGCAGTGCAGCCCAGTGGGTTTCCCACTGCACTGCGGGATTTGGGGTCCCATTTGGGGTCTGATTTGGGGTCCGATTTGGGGTCCTATTTGGGGTCCCATTTGGGGTCCCATTTAGGTTCTCATTTGGGATCCCATTTGGGGTCCGATTTGGGGTCTGATTTGGGGTCCTATTTGGGGTCCCATTTGGGGTCCCATTTGGGTTCTGATTTGGGGTCCCAGCTCCCAGGCCAGCAGCTTTTAGGTGGCACAGAGGGATGGGAAGGGCGATGAACCCATCCCTGGCACAGCTCAGGCCCAGCAATCCATCCAGGAGATGAAAAGGAGCAGCCACAGTCACAGGGCTTTGCTGCAACCTCCCATTTCCTTGGGTGTCTGTGCAGTTAATTAGTTATCCTCTTCTTGCCGTTAATTAGCTCAAAGAAAAACAGCCCTTTGTACTTGGCCTTATAAATTACAGCCTTTGCCTGCCTCGTGTGTTAGAAGAGATGACACTCCCTGCATCTTCTGAGCAAGGTCACATTTACAATTCTGAAAGGTTTTTTTTTTTTGGGGGGGGATGAATCTCAGCCAGGCTGAGGAGCCCGGGAAGGTTTCAAAGTTACCGTGATGCCTTTAAAAAAAAAAAAAAATTATCAGAGGGACCGGGAGGGGGAATGGTGAGGATCAAAGCGAAGGGGCTCTATTAAAAAAGACTAACTAATGAAAAAAAGTTACTGAGAAAACGCATGAAAGTGGCAAAAGGAAAGTCAGATGTTGGTGAGGTGGAGTCTGAAGGAGCTGGGGAGCAGCTGAACGGTGACAAATGGCTGCAGAGGGTTTGTAGGAGCTTGGGAAGGCTCAGAGGGATCAAATAAAGGGGTYCTGGCCTTTAGCCCACCCTGGATCAGTGCACCCCAACTCCTGGGAGGGCTCAGAGCATCCTCCTGCAGTGCGAGGGGTTGGAAGGAGATGGTTTTTGAKWTCTCTKCTYACCCAAACCATTCTGTGGTTTCTYRATTTGGRCRTTTCAAGCTCGTTTTGGGACTGGAGCTGATTTTTTCCAGGGYATTGGGTTCATTCCTCAATCCAGCATGTAAGAGGTTTCCGTGGAACAGTAAAATATGGAATTTTGGGGCTGTGCTTCCAGTCCTCAGCCCCAAACCGTGTCCCACTGCTGTCCCAAGCAGGTCCTGGATGCTCCTCCAGCCCTTCCCAGCTCCCAGCACTCAGTCCAAACCAGTCTTGATATTTGGGAAGAAAATGCCTCCAAACCCCCAAATTTTCCTGCATTACCAGAAATTTCATAACAACTTCTCTTTACCTGCCTTGGACCACGAGCTGGGCTGGGCACTGACCCTGCAGGGTTTGGCAGCAGTTTTGGGGCATTTTCAGCTCCAACCTGACCCTTTTTGATTCTGCAGGTCCAACCCCAGTTCTGCTTGGGTTCCTCGGTGAGAGAATGCCTTTGAAAAAAAGAAGCAAAAATTCCCTGGAGATTCATCCAGGAGCAGGTTGGAGCAGCTCATCTCCTTCAGCCCAAAAAAAAAATAAAAATAAAGGTATGAGAAATAATAGTGTGGAAAAAATCGCTGAGATTTATGGTGTGAGCCACAGAGTTCAGTGCAGGAGATAAAAAAGTGCAGGAAATCGTTGCTGTGCGTGACCTGGAGTTGATGAAATTAAATATTTGGGTTTTTGGTKAACCTGGAGGTGACTCAGCTGAGGGAAGATTCCCAGTAAAAGGCTCTGCTGGAGCCCCTGCACCCACCAAAGCTTCTCTTTCCTTTTTTTCTGGATTTTGTGGAGTTCAATTTGGATTTTTTTCCTTCATTCCCGAGCYTGGCTCACCCATCTCCCTGGGAAATGCTCCTGGGGCAGTTTTTTTGTCCTTTATTTTAAACACAGAAGGTGCTGAGAGCAGGGCAGGGAGGAACTGGGAGCTCTCAGTGCAAAGCCTGACCTGATTGATTGAATTTGCTCAGGATGAGAATAATTCTTCCCCGAATTGACAGCCTGCTTGTCAAAGTCTCAGCTCGATTTGAAATGCCTGGAAGATGAATTCCAGGGGAGAAATAACGCTGTCTGTGCCTGCTGGCAGCCTCCACCCGAGGTGCTGCTCTCCACCTTAATGCGCTGAAGGAGAAAAAAAAAAAAAGAAAGAAAAAAAATAAAAAATAAAAAAAAATAAAAAAAAATTACAGGCTAGGAAAAAGAGCTGAATTTCCTGGGATTATGGCTTGTTTGGGGTCCTGGCTGTTAGGAAGTTAAAAGGAGAGCAAACAGGGTGAGATTTGTTTGGGTTTTAGGCTCTGGGTGAGGCTGAGCTGCTGGCAGAGGTTGGGATTTCATGGATTTGGGGCTGCTCTGTGCAGCTCCAGGTGTGCCCTGCATCCCCAGCATTAAAAAATGAATTAATTCTGCCCCTAATATTCCTCTGGCAGTCTGATTCTGCTCCCCACTCTCCTGCAGGGTTCTGGTGTAATTTATCCCAAAAAGGGCACAATGTCCCRGGTAAATCACTGCTGAGTGGCTCAAGAAACTCACCACAAATTATAGGGACCATCGAGCTTTTTTTTTTTAATCCATAAAATATCCAAGAGAGCTGTTTCTGATAATACCCAGGGTGTCTTTCATTGCAGATCTCATTTCAGGGGCTTTAGGTGAGATTGGATTTTGGAAATCTCGGGGGGTTCATTTACAAGGATTGATGGGAATGGGGTGCAGGAGGATTTCCTGTGGATTTTTTGGGTTTGGTGGTCCCAGGACAGAGCTCAACAACCCCAGGAAGGAACTTTTTCACCTTTTTAACACTTCCATGGGGCCTGAATTCAAACCAGGGGCTCCTAATTTGGTTTATTTTTRGGATACACGGTTTTGGAGCAAGTTTTCTTAAAAAAAAAAAAAAACAGATAAAACGTGCAGAGTTGAAGCAGTTTTAGGGAAGAAAAGCACAATGAATTCATCGTGGAACCAAGGCCAGAAGAAGCAGGAAATAATCGAGGGGGGAGAATTAAGCTCTCCCTGCACGTGGGGGCTGTGGAGGGGAGGGAAATAATGATAATAATAATTAAAGCCCCGGCTCATCGTGATTAAAATGGAGTTGGGAGAGTGGTTGTGGCCTCCAGGATTATCTGACCCTGGCTTTGGGGAATGCTGAGGGTTTGGAAGGAGCAGCAGAACATCCCTGTGTCCCCAAAAAACAAAGCTGAAGATCACCTGAGACAGCAGCACCTTCACCAGGAGACAAAGGCAAAGGTCTGCTCCTCAAAATTAAAAAAAAAATAAAAAATTAAAATGTAAATGAGCAAAGAATCCCCTTGGTTAGAGAAGTTATTCCAGCAAGTGGCTCTATAAATGTCTTTATATTGTTATTTCCGATATTAGTTTGTTGTTCCTTCATGAAAGCTGATTTATTTGAAATGTTATTACTTGAAACACCCTAATCTTTTTGTAATAATTCATACAGTGGAGATTACAGTTTTGGAAGGCAGCCCAGCTCTGGCTGGAATCCTATTTATGGATTAAAGGATTTGAACAGCATTGCGAGGCAGATCTCCCAATAGCGGGATAATGTAAACCCGGTTCCATATAAAACGCTTTCCCTGGGCAATGGTAACCCCATTAAAGGCAGATTGTTGGAGCAGAGCRTTCCCATTGCAGCCCAGAGGGATTTTGGGCACTCCTGAAGAGTCAGAGCTCAGCCTGGCCTTGTTCTGTGCCCCAAACTGCCCTCAGAGCCCTCCTTTCTTCCCTGACAGCAATTTTGGGGTTTGCAGRSRCTTTTGGAGGCAGAACCTTTGMTCTGAGCCWCCCCAACAATCAAAAAYACCYCAGCAYRGAGCTGCTGCTGCCCCTGGAGGGASRGARCTGGGATTCCCATCCAAACCCAGCCCAGCATTCAGCAAAAACTGCAGGACAATCCCACCCAGGGAGCTGAAGGCTTTGGGGAGGGTTGTTATTCATTAATTCCCCGTTTAATTTAAATTTAACCCCACCACGGGCTGAAGTTCCCTTGTGTAGTAACAGAGAATGGGTCAAAACAGAACATTGAATTTAATGTGATCTGCCCCTAATCCATAGGAAATACAGAATGAAGCTGGAAAAGGGGTCCCCATTGAAATGAAGGGGTTGGGATGGGGTCAGAGTCACTTTTGGGGCCGTTGGCACACGAGGCAGTGAGGGAGGTGTGGGGTCAAACTGAGAATTGAGGGAATTGAGGGTTCATGGGCAGCTTCTACCAAAGCTGAGCTGTGAGAGAGCCTGAACAGAAGATGAAAAAGGGAGTTTGAGATGCCCAAAAACCCAGAAAAGCTGCACTGGATGGAGCTGACAGGGATGTGGTGCAGGTTTTGACAATAACGTGGTGATAGTGGTGGCAATG
>NW_026624139.1:111521-114562 GCF_030028575.1 Malurus melanocephalus
GGAATGTGTCCCAAAAATGAGGAGAAGGGGCTATGGAGGTGTTTGGGGTATGGGAATGTGTCCCCAGATGTGGAGCAGGGGGTGTGGAGGCACAGGAATATGTCCCCAAATGAAGATCAGGGAGTTGTGGAGGTGTTTGGGGTATGGGAATGTGTCCCAAAAATGAAGAGCAGAGGGGTGTGGAGGTGTTTCGGGTATGGAAGTGTTTCCCCAAATGAGAATCAGGGGGTTGTGGAGGTTTCTCGGCTCAGGAATGAGTCCCCAAAATGAGAATCAGGGTGTGTGGAGGTGTTTGGGGCTCAGCAGGTCCATCCCTGCTCAGGGGCTCTGTGCAGGCAGCGGTGGAGCAGATCCTCGCTGGACACAGACCCTGATGGGGCAGCAAAATAAAGGAGAAAACTGAAATAAATGAGAACAATGAAATAAATGAGATTAATGAACTAAAGGAGGGGAATAAGCCCTTCCTCCCGGGGTGGGAATGATCCTCATTCCCTGCACAGAGCCCCGTGTGCCCCAAACCCAGCCCAGGGACGGGGGGTGCTGGACACTGCCCTGTGCCAGGGAAAGGGGGTGAGGAGGGGTCAAACTGAGGTTGTTCCGTGGAATTTGGGAGCGTTTGGCTGCTCCCTGCGGGGTTCCCTCCGAGCAGAATGAGAAAGAAGACCCTGGATCCATCCCTGGGTGGGAAAGGGCTGGGATGTGTCCCTGTCCTGGATCCCAAATCYCCCCACGTTCCTGTCCCAATGAACATCCCGCTGCTTCCAGCTGGGGGAACTGCAAATCTGATTAATCCAGGGTGACCCTAAAACCCCCAAACCGCTGGGAACACCTTCCCATCCATCCCCACCCTGCACTGGGATCTTCTCCCTCCTGCTGGAGCCTCCCAGACCTCTCTGGAACTCCTCCCGCACAAGAAACAAGTGAATACCTGGAGCTTAAAAAACATAATTTAATAATTATATTTAAAAGTCTACCTGGCTCTATAAATTTTTAATGACAGATTAATTAAAAGCCCGGTTATGAGAGCTTCGGAAAGGAGAAATAAATATTTAATATTTATTAGAATRTTCATACGCTACATGTTTTTTAATCTTGAATAAATATTTTTGGATAATCAGGCGCGGGGGCTTTTTTGTGATGCTGAAAGTTTGCATTGTAAATTCGACCGTGATTGATTATAAACTGTGCAATCTATTAATTACAAAAGAGCCCGTGTGCTGCTCAGGACCTGGAAGAAATATCTGTTATCTGGGTTTTATAACCATAGGAATTCTCACATTAATGTGCTCGTTGAACCCAGGGAAAGCTTTGATTCATGTGCTGGTGGTGAGCTCCCAACTTTCATCACTGGGAAATATAATTTTTTTTCATTCTTCCTCTCCACTGAASGAGATGGGAGGTGAGGAATGATCCTCCCCATCCCTGGGAGTGCCCCAGGCTGGGCTGGACGGGGTTTGGAGCACCCTGGGATGGGAGGAGGTTGATTTTTAATGTTCCTTTCCACCCAAACCGCTCTGTGATTCCCTGAAATGCTGAATTTCATATTGAGGGGTGCTGAAGGTGTTTTCCCCAGGCCGGTCTGGATGGGATTTGGAGCCCCCTGGGACAGGGGGAGGTTGATTTTTAAGGTTCCTTCCCACCCAAACCCCTCTGAATTCCCTGAAATGCTGAATTTCATATCCAGGGGTGCTGAAAGTGTTTTGCCATGCCCAGACTGTGCTGGGAAGGGCTCCTGAGCTGCTCTGGGCTCCTGCAGCATCTCCTCACTCCATTCCCTCATATGACACACAATGATTGTCCCAGGACCCGCTGCTCCCTTTGTGGGGTCCCCATGGGGTTCTGAGCCCCCTGATCCCCTCCCAGATCTCCTGGGCAGCATTCCCATCCCAGTCCCAGTTCCAGCTGTGGCTCAGCCCAGCCCCAGGTTCTCCCACAGCACAGATTTTGTGTCTGGAACCYCATAAAACGCTCGGTGTGACCTCCCAATGTCTAAGGGGAGCTCGAGGTGTGAATATCCCAAATTTACAGCAGAACCTCAGTCCCCCAATCCATCTGGGGGTCGATATTTTTCGGGGGTCGAACTGATTGGGATAAATTGAAGCTGTGAATGCTCCATTCCCCCTCCAGGGCTCCTCCTGACCCCCAACATTATCCCACTGTTTGTAGGAACCCGGGAATTACAGGCACAGAATGTACAAGCCTCCTTGAAGCCTGACTGAAAACTTGACTTAAGCCCCCGGAAATAATAAAAGGAGAGTAAAGAACTCRGCAAAGAACTCAGAAAATCCACAGAAAAGGATTAAGGAGGGGGAAAAGCCAGCGGGGACAGGCAATTGCAGCTCGGTGTGATGGGGTGACACAGTGCTGCTGCTGCTATTGCTCCCAGCTCTCAACACAACCCTTTTTCCCCTCTTTTCAAATCCATTCTCTTGTATTTTTATTGTTTTTCCTATACTGGCATGGTTTAAGAAGGAGCTAAAGTTTAAGAGCAAAAATATTTTTTTTTAAAAAAATCTATTTCCCGAAAATATTTAGCAATAAAGAGGCTGAAAACGCTCAGCTGCCTCTGAAGTTTTGCTCAAGCAATGAGGGTCTCAAAATCAACAGAAATCTGCGGTTGGGTTGGGTTTGTAAACAATTTATGTTGTTTTTTGGGTGGTGTCTGTGGAAGGAACCCCTTCAGGACATCTCAGCCCCTGTTTCGTGTCCCTTTAAAGGGGTTTTTGTCCCAGGCACCAACACCTGGCTCTCCATCCCAAAATCCGAGCAGCTCCCAAGGTCAGAGCGTGTTAAAAGCTCACAAAATTCCTTCTGCCAGGAATTTGCATTTTAAGTTTGATGAGTGTGACCGGCAAATGATTCCAGTGAGCGTGGTTTTTATTAGAGCCCTGCTCGGAGCGGGAGGACACGCAGAGAAATTAATGCAGAGCAATTTCTCCTTAATTTTGGAGCCTTATTCGGTGTTAATGCGGAATAATAACCTTGGGTTTTAATTGTTCCTTTGGGTAATTGGCTGCTTTGTGTTTGTGTGGGAAGTGACC
>NW_026624139.1:114737-119954 GCF_030028575.1 Malurus melanocephalus
CCCAAACCTGAGTGCCTGACCCCAAATCCAACCCCAAACGCCTCATCCTAAACCCCAGTCCCAAGTGCTTCATCCCAAACCCCAAACCTGAGTGTCTGATGCCAAATCCCGGTCCCAAATGCTTCATCCCAAACCCCGACCCCAAATGCCTCATCCTAAATTCCAACCCCGAGTGCCTGATCCCAAACCCAGCCTCAAATGCCTCACCCCAAATCCAGCTCCAGGTGCTGCATCCCAAACCCCAACCCCAAGTGCTTCATCCCAAACCCCAACCCCAAATGCCTCATCCCAAATCCAACCCCAAATGCCGCATCCCAAACCCCAACCCCAAGTGCTTCATCCCAAACCCCAACCCCAAATGCCTCATCCCAAATCCAACCCCAAATGCCTCATCCCAAATCCCAACCCCAAATGCCTCATCCCAAGCCCCAACCCCAAATGCCTCATCCCAAACCCCAGCCCCAAATGCCTCATCCCAAATCCCGGTCCCAAATGCCTCATCCTAAATTCCAGCCCCAAGTGCCTCATCGCAAACCCCAACCCCAAATGCTTTATCCCAAACCCCAAACCTGAGTGTCTGATCCCAAATCCCGGCCCCAAATGCCTCATCCCATACCCCAACCCCAAGTGCTTCATCTCAAACCCCAAACATGAGTGTATGATCCCAAACCCCGATCCCAAATGTCTCATCCCAAACCCCAGTCCTGAGTGTCTGATCCCAAACCCCAACCCCAAATGCCTCATCCCAAACCCCAGCCCCAAGTGCCTGACCCCAAACCCCAGCCCCGAGCACCCCATCCCAAACCCAGCGCTGCACTGGAGGATTTTTTGCCCCTTTTCAGCATTATTTCAGGAAATAATGAGAAACGGGCCATAAAGATCGATGTTTTCCTTACACAGGTGATTTTTGATATGGGAATAATCAATTTCCTTTAAAAAAGAGTGAGAGTAGAGAAGTTTGGTTTAAAATGGACCCCAAAGTGTGAGCAAACCCCTCGGGCACCCCATGGAGTTTCAGCTCCTGCCAACACCCCCCCGGTGTTGTCTGGGGGTCCCTCCGTTCTGGGGGTTCTGTTTTTCCCTCACCTTGACCACTCTTGRCTCTCCAAACCCCATTCAAACACAGATTTTCTGTGCTTGGAGGGCACTGGAAATGATGGGAAGCATTTTAGGATGAATTCTGGATCAATATTGGGATAAAACCAGCGATTTCTGTGCTGTGCCCCTGGCAGGGTTGAAGGCRCCTCTCCCCTGGCAGCAGCTCCCACCCCTGCCTGGCAAATCCATCTTTTTTTGAGAATCCCAAATCAGAGCCACCACGAAGAAAAATGGAAAAGGCTTAAAATATAACAGCCYGTGGGATATTTTGGTAAATGATGATGATGTAAAAGCGCGGAGAGATGGATCGGGGAAGGGATAGACAGTTATGGAGTTAAAGAAATGATGGSTCTGGAACTAATTCTGAATTAACGACACCTTGTAGATCTTTACTGGCTCCCATCTGAGGAGCTCCTGCTGACACATGGACATTTATTAATTAGAGCTCATTTGACACCAGAAAAAACTGAGGATGGGGATGGAAAGGAAGCTCTGGGTTTGTCATAAGTCACACGTCAGGGATGGAGGCAGCAGTGGGAAATGAAAATGTGGATTCCAAACCTATGGTGATGCCGAGCAGAAAGGACGGAATAAATTCTCCCCAAAGGTGAAAACAGAGTTTGGGTCAAGTAAGATTTATTCTGCTCCTGGCTGGAGGCTGTGAGGCTCTCGATGAGGGCACGAGGAGGCAACAAATTTGTGCCACAAAGAAAAGCCAGGCCTAAAAACCCACACGGGGTGTAACCCTGGTGCTGGATTAATTACAGGCTGATGAGCTCCATAAATACACCRTGCTCTGATCATTTATCTGAACACATCTCATCTGGACTATAATTAGTAGATAAGAGGCTTTAATCTTTCCTTTCTTCGTGTTTGTTTGTACCTGTTTACGGATTTAATTAAAACTAAAGCGGTTTAAAATAAATGATCAGARATGAGGGGTGATGAAGATGAGGGAAGAAGGGAGAGCAGAGGAAGGTGGGGATGGGAGAAGGGTTCTGCCTTTGGTTTCCCTTGCCTTTGAGGAGCCAGCAGGTAAAATKAATTTTTAACATCATGGACTGTGTAGGTTCATCTCTGTGACCAGCACTGACCCTGATCTGGGGCTGGGCTCTCTCTCTGGGGCGAGATGGTGCCAGTTTTGGGGTGTTTTTATGAGGACCCAGAGGTAAAAATCCCAAACCTCCTCCCAGAGTTACCCCTTCAGCCCTGCAGAGTCCCGGGGGTGAAGCTGAATTATGGAAATGTTCAAAATCACCATTCAAAACGTTCCAGTGCTCACTTCGTTCCTTTATCCCTGAAGAGGATGATTTGATAAAACCAAATCGCTCTTCATTAACCACCTGGCCTGTCCAGGCAGGGGTGGGATGGAGCAGCGAGCTTGATTTTTAAAATTAAACAGAAAAAAAAGTGAAATTAGAAAGGAATAGCCTTTAAAATAATTAACCAGAGTCTGTCCTCTTCCACACTGATGGCTCTGAGCTCCATTCCCCACTGGCTCCTGATGTCTTCCCTGGCAAACTGGGGCAGGGCTCAGCCAAGTGCCAAACTCCGGGATTAAAATGCAGCAGAAGGGAAGTGAAATATTGGTTTCCTTTCTCACACCCAGCCCCAATCTGCCTTTGAAGAAAGCGAGCCGCATGAAAAATGGATGAAAAATGGATGAAAAGGAAGCGGCAGCAGAGGCTGGGAGCTGGGGACAGCTTGACAAAAGTGTTSAKGTGCTTGGGGGGCTGTGCCAAGGCCCCGTGTAAACCTGGGGAAGCTGCAGGTGCCCASCTAATGAAGGTTAAATGATCGGTGTCTGCTGCTCCAGAGCTCTGCCCKTGCCCAGGAATGAGCCTGGGATTCTGTGTTTTGTGTCACTGATGTGTCTGTGTTCGGTGCCAGGTGGAGCTCCCGCAGCCTGGCTGCAGGGCTGTGGGTGCTGTGGGGCTGGGCCACCTCCTGCTGCCCTCCTGGTGACAGGGGCTGCCAGGGGAGGGCTCGGGATCAGCCAGAACTGCAGGATTTGTATTCCCAAGTGTCCTTTCTGGCACCTCCTGCTGCCCTCCTGGTGCCAGGGGCTGCCAGGGGAGGGCTCAGGGTCAGCCAGAACCGCAGGATTTGTATTCCCAAGTGCCCCTTTTGGCTCCCAAATCCCTCCTGGTGCCAGGGGCTGTGAGGGGAAGGCTCAGGGTCAGCCAGAACCACAGGATTCGTATTCCCAGGTGCCCTTTTTGGCACCTCCTGCTGCCCTTCTGGTGCCAGGGGCTGCTCGATGAAGGTTCGGGGTCAGCCAGAACGGCAGGATTTGTATTCCCAAGTGCCCCTTTTGGCTCCCAAATCCCTCCTGGTGCCAGGGGCTGCCCGGGGAGGGCTCGGGATCAGCCAGAACTGCAGGATTTGTATTCCCAGGTGCCCCTTTTGGCTCCCAAATCCCTCCTGCTGCCCTCCTGGTGCCAGGGACTGCGAGGGGAGGGCTCGGGGTCAGCCAGAACTGCAGGATTTGTATTCCCAAGTGCCCGTTTTGGCTCCCAAATCCCTCCTGGTGCCAGGGGCTGCTCGACGAAGGTTCGGGATCAGCCAGAACTGCAGGATTCGTATTCCCAAGTGCCCTTTTTGGGTCCCAAATCCCTCCTGGTGCGAGGGTCTGCCCGGGGAGGGCTCAGGGTCAGCCAGAACCACAGGATTCATATTCCCAGGTGCCCTTTTTGGCACCTCCTGCTGCCCTCCTGGTGCTAGGGGCTGCTCGATGAAGGTTCGGGATCAGCCAGAACTGCAGGATTCATATTCCCAGGTGCCTTTTTTGGCTCCCAAATCCCTGCTGCCAGGTGTTCTCACCCCGTCAAACCTCAGCACGTGTTTATGTGCGCTGGGTGATGCTCTGTGAGCCCAGGCTGGAGGTTATTTGTGGTTTCTTTTCCCTGTTGCTTTATTAATCCCCAGCTCCGGGCTGGAGCCTTTATTCTGGGCTGGAGCCTTTTTTTCTGGGCTGGAGCCTTTAAACTGAGCTGGAGCCTTTATTCTGGGCTGGAGCCTTTATTCCAGGATGGAGCCTTTATTCCATGATGGAGCCTTTATTCCAGGATGGAGCCTTTATTCTGGGCTGGAGCGTCTGGGCTGGAGCCTTTAGTCCAGGATGGACCCTTCGTTCCAGGCTGGAGCCTTTATTCCAGGATGGAGCCTTTATTCCAGGATGGAGACTTTATTCTGGGCTGGAGCCTGTGTTCCTGAGTTGGTGCCTTTATCCTGAGCTGGAGCCTTTATTTTAGGATGGAGCCTTTATTCCAGACTGGAGCCTTTATTCCACGATGGAGCCTTTATTCCAGACTGGAGCCTTTATTCCACGATGGAGCCTTTATTCCAGGCTGGAGACTTTATCCTGAGCTGGAGCCTTTATTCCAGGATAGAGCCTTTATTCCAGGCTGGAGCCTTTATTTCAGGCTGGAGTCTTTATCCTGAGCTAGGGCTTTTATTCCAGGATGGAGCCTTTATTCCAGGATGGAGCCTTTATCCTGAGCTAGGGCTTTTATTCCAGGATGGAGCCTTTATCCTGAACTGGGGACTTATCCTGAGCTGGAGCCTTTATTCTAGGATGGAGCCTTTATTTTCAGGATGGAGCCTTTATTTTCAAGATGGAGCCTTTATCCTGAGCTGGAGTTTTTATTCCAGGATGGAGCTTTTATTCCAGGATGGACCCTATTTTCTGAGCTGGAGCCTTCATTCCAGGCTGGAGCCTTTATTGCATGATGGAACCTTTATTCTGGGCTGGAGCCTTTATTTCAGGATGGAGCCTTTATTTCAGGCTGGAGCCTTTATTCTAGACTGGAGCCTTTATTCCTGAGTTGCAGCCTTTATCCTGAGCTGGAGCCTTTATCCTGAACTGGAGCCTTTATTCCAGGCTGGAGCCTTTATTTTGGGCTGGAACCTTTATCCTGAGCTGGGCTTTTATTCCAGGATGGAGCCTTTATTCCATGATGGAGCCTTTATCCTGAGCTGGAGCCTTTTTTCTGGGCTGGAGTGTCTGGGCTGGGGCCGGCAGTGCTGAGAGCAGCACCTTGCTTGGAGCCAGCACTGCTGGGCTGGGCTGGGCTGGGCTGGACTGAGCTGGGCTGGGCTGGGCTGGGCTGGGCTGGG
>NW_026624139.1:121434-123665 GCF_030028575.1 Malurus melanocephalus
GTCTGAGATCTTGTTCAAATCCTGCCTCTTTCACATATGATCAGCTCCTGCTTTGCTGCAGTCGGGCAGAAGCACAAAACAAGCAGAGCTCTGTTCCAGCTCCAGCCCTGGTATTGCTCACTCCCTCAGCCTTTTCCCTGTTGGGCTCTGAGCCCTTCCCCTCACCCAGAGAGGGTGAGGGTGATGCCACAGGGCTCAGGTGATGCCATGGGGCTGCCCTGAAATATCACAAAATAACGATATTTTACAAAAATTCAGAGGAGGAAAAAAAGCCCACTTTTTTTTTAAATTTTTTTTTTTTTCTGTCTTTGCTCCACGGAGCAAAACCTCTGTGTGATCTGTGAAATTCCAGGTGTTGGGCTAACAGGTCATGAAGCAGATTAGGAATTGCTGTGGCCTGGATGGGGTTTAATGCCTACCACTTCCTATTAATCAGGAATTCTTCGCAGTCCCCCTCCCCTCACTCACCTCCCAAAGTCAGGAGTGAATTTTTCGCTTGCTTTAGCATAACTGGAGAGGTTTGAGCAGCGCAGAGCTGCTGGGGCACGCAGGGAGCTCTGTTTCCGTGCTCAGACTGCTCCTGGCAGTGATTGATCTTGTTTAGGTGTTGGCACCCAGCTCCCCTTCCTGCTGGCAGCAGCACACGCTGTTTTCCAGGCTATTTTCCATATTAGCACAGGCAAGGAGAGGGATCGTGCTGAAATGAGTTTGTTCAGTGGTTGAATGTCTCCAAAAATCACCTCTGTTGGATCAGCAGTTTGTTTCAGGCTCGGATTGAAACGTCTCCCGGTTTGTTTGGGGTCAGATGGGATCTGTGGGAGGGTGTGAACACCACTGATATTCCCACCCAGGGCAGATGCTCACCCTGARGCACACCAGGGTCAGGAATGGCAGCAGAAATGGGATTGGCAGGTCCTGTGTGTGGGATTGATGTGGTCAAACACCTTCAGCTCCGGGCTCTGCCCCTTTGGGTTCGGTTTCACCCAGGCTGAGATCCCCAAGGAGAACCAGGCACCTTCCTGGTGGGAAATGCAGCGTTCCCCTGGGTTAAATCAGAGCCAGGGCTGCAGAGACTCTGTAGGAATCCCAGCAATCCCAGCCCTCCGTCAGATTTAGTGGATAAAAGGTGGCAAACACCGAGGCTTTGGGGTGTGAGTTACTGTCGTGGGTTTAAAACCTGATCTTTCCTTATCCGAGTSACGGCACCAAAATRTGGTGGTTTTGACTGTGCTGACAGCCACGAYGTCCTCTCCCTTCCCCCAYYGGAGAGAGAGAAAGGAGAGCAAAAACCCAATTAACACGAGAATTTATTGAGATAAACATAGCATAAYTGGGAGAARGATRYGTWTGTGCTCCACAAAGATAGTCAGGCAGGCTACATAACTTAAGTTGCAAAACAGATTTATTACTACACACTACTAAGAGTACTATGGCACTGGGTGGGAAAAACAGAGRTAGGGGATAAATTTACAAGGAGAAGAAGAATAAAACGGACAATTTAAGACTCTTGTTATCCTTTTCCAAGTCCCATCCCTCTCCACTTCCCCCCACGTTGTCCCTCACACAAAAGGGGCAGGAATGAAGCTTCTAGAACTTCCTCACAGCAGCCATCTTCGTGGTTTTCTCGGTCCTATCCCCTCACCACCAAAAATCAGACCAAGTAAAACCATGACAGTGACTAACCCAAGGATTACCCCACACAACGCTGTCACCCCACTCCTTCCTGTCCCTGCTGCCTCCTCACTCAGCTGTTCCCTTCCCTGCTCAGACATTCACATCCACGAGATGCAATCAATGCCTGGATTTCAATGCTGGAGGCATTCCCTACAGAAATCCCCCGCTCAGTCAATTAGCARGACTGAATTTCATATTACTTAAAATCTATTCTCCTGGAAGGCAGGAGATTCCAGCATCTCCATCTATATTTGCTGGGATTATTGCTTAAAGGTGGCTTAGCCACTAAGCCACTGCTGCAAAAAGCTCCATTAAGTTCTTCCCTTGTTGTACACGGGAGCTGGAAGGATTTCAGGGCAGYGGGTCGGCCGCAGAAACCCGACACCCATTCTTGCAGCAATTAAACTTTGCAAAGTAAACTCGGCGGATTTCATTAAGGAAATGGAGCCATCAGCGCTGGGAATTGCGTTTATGAATATTTCCCCCGCAATGGCGAAGGGGAGCACGGTGACAGGATGAGTTATTGGCCATATTTACAAACAGCTGTTAAAAAGCCA
>NW_026624139.1:124800-131859 GCF_030028575.1 Malurus melanocephalus
GGCCGTGCTGTGCGGTCGTGCTATAGGGCCATTCTATGGGGCCGTTCTGTGGGGCCATGCTATGGGCCTGTGCTATAGGGCTGTGCTACAGGGCCGTGCTATGGGGCTTTGCTGTGGAGCCGTGCTGTGGGGCTGTAGGGCTGTGCTATGGGGCTGTGGGTCCATTCTGTGGGGCTATGCTATAGGGCTGTGCTGTGGGGCTGTTCTATGGGGCTGTGCTATAGGGACGTGCTATAGGGGTGTGCTATGGGGCCATGCTATGGGGCCGTGTGCTATGGGGCTGCGCTGTGGGGCTGTGCTGTGGGGCCGTGCTATGGGGCTGTGCTATGGAGCCGTGCTGTGGGGCCATGCTATAGGGCTGTGGGGCTGTGCTATGGGGTCATGCTATAGGGCCGTGCTGTAGGGCCATCCACAGCACCACAGCTGTGGTGCTGTGGGGCCATCCTATGGGGCCGTGTGCTATGGGGCCGTGCTATGGGGCCGTGTTATGGTGCTGTGGGGCTGTGCTCTGGGTTTGTGGGGCTGTGCTGTGGGGCCGTGCTATGGAGCTGTGCTGTGGTGCTATGGGGCCATGCTGTGGGGTCGTGCTATAGGGCCGTGTGCTATGGGGCCGTGCTATAGGCCTGTGCTATGGGGCCTTTCTGTGGGATCCTGGTGCCCTAGAGCTGGAATTGCTCCCTGTGCCGGATCCCCCGGATCCCAGCCAGCCCCTCTCTTCTCCCGTGACCAGACACCATGTGGGAGCTCCTCGTGTCGTTTCCATCTGACTGCAGCAGCATCTGCTGCTGGGAAAGCTGCGAGAGAGGGGACAGGAGCAGCACCTCCCCTCTGTGAGGGACCCTGGCGGGTCCTGGATGGTGACAATGAAATGTTCCAATTGCCCCACCCACCCCGGTGTCCCCAAATTCTCACCCAGCACCCTCCACCACGTGCTCAGCTCTATTTCCCGAGGCACAGCAGCATCTCCTGGAGCTCCTGGAGTGCTGAAGTTTGAGTTTTGGGGATCCAGGGCTCCCTTTCCACCCCCTGAAATCCCTCCCAGCCATTGCCATCATTCCTTCAGAACCAATTTCTCCAAGGAAGAGGCAGTTGAGATGGAAGCTGGTGGAGAAATGGAGCTCTTGGAACAAGCTCAGAGTTTTCTTGGGTCACCTTTCATATGATCTGAGACTGAGTCTCCAATTTCCTCCCCCAGCTGCCTTTGCCACCCAGGGTTGCAGGAATGTTGTTCCTGTGGCACAGGAGGCCATCACAAAACAAGCTGTGCCAATTCTCCGTGTTTGTGTCCGTAATTTTCACAAATCTATTTCAGCAAACACAACCAGTGTGAAGCCAGCCCTGTTTTYGTGTGTTGAACAGAATTTTGGGCCTCTCCAAGCCAAACCCATGAAATGAAATGAGTCTTTTTTTAAGGAAGATTTTAAAGTTAATTAAACAATGGAGATGTGTGGCTATAAAGGCGTTAGATTTGGTACAGCATCCATCTATAACGATCCCATTTTCAAAGGAGATCCTGTGGAAGGACACATTCCCTCTGTGAGGTGCTCAGGTTGATGAGAAACCCATTTGTAAGGAAAATTGACTCTGGGAACAGTCGAGAGCGAGCTGCAGCTTGTTCTAAACTCCCTGCCAAGTGATTGATTCGGTCCGTGCCTTCACCAGATCATTGCTTCCAATAATATAATTTTGCTTATTTATTTTATGGAGGATCGATATGATAAATATTGCAGCCCCGTGGAAGTGYTGGGCTGATGATTCCTGGGGAGGAGAGGGGCTCTCTGCAGCCTCCTCCGTGTGCCCCGTGAAGCAGAAAAGCAATTCAGCCACACTAAAGGCTACAGATGAGAGCTGGATGTTCGCTGCAATAAATGCAAATGATTTGAATTCATTTCGCTGGTAAGAGGAGAAGAGAGAGGGGGAGGAAAAAAAAAAAATTAAAGCTAAAGATGTTGCAGATCAAGGAATTCAACTTTAAGCAGACGCAGGATTAACATAAAAGAAAACAAAGCAATGAAGAGAGGGGGAGAATAGATTTCACGAAAATAATCTGGTTTAATGAATAGGCCGTGATTTATTTCTGAAGTACCTCTCTGTGGTGGTGGTGGTGGTGGGTTCCCCCCCTGTTTTTTTGGTTTTGTTTTTTTTTTTAGAGCATGTACAATGGCATTCTGGGCCTGCTGCAGTCAGTCTGCTGCGAACAGCTTGTAGATATTTGGCTGTGCACTGGCCCATGAGAGCAAATCGTCCTCCCTCCCGTCAAAGACTTTCTCCCCCRGTTCCTTTCTGAGGTAACAAACCCTTCTCTGCTCCTTTGTTCTCCAGGGCTGAGCACATTCGGGGTTTTCTGCCTCTGCTTTATTWTTTTGGGTTTAGGTTTGTTGGTGACTCGTGCTCTTTTGTCTGCTGCTTTTCCACCTGGCAGTGAAACCCAGCCCGGGGTTTATCCCTGCAGGATGGATCCCAGCTGGGATTTTTTTCCATGCACATTCCTTGGGGGAAATCCTTGCAAAGCCTTTAGAGCAGAAAGGAAATTCCCCCTTGCTCATGGAACAGCAGAACGGGCACAGGGAGCTCTCACTTTTGGTGTCCAGAACCACAGAGAAATAAATGATAAAATAATCTTAGAGTGAAACACTCCAATTTATGGATAGCCTGCTCAAGTCACTCCTTATTTCAATTTAGTTTGAATTACTCCCAGGCTGAGGAGTTCTGTAAAGCAGAGGGAGCAGAGGAAAGGGTCTCATCCTCAATAATTCATCAGAAACTCCTCTGGTGCCTCCTTCAAGGGCTGTGAGGGCTCTTGGAGCAGCCAAACAGCACAGGAGGGATCTGCTGGCCCAGGAAATGCCCCATCTGACAGAGAAATGAGCTCCAAGGCTTGGCTTTGCCCCGACCAGGAGCAGTTTGAGGTGATTGAAACCCTCCAACACCACAGGAACAGGAGCRGAGGATGCTGCAGCGCTGAGGGACTCAGAGATGTCCAACAGATTGACCAAATCTGCACATTTTTGGGTTCCCCATGGCCTTTCTCCCCTCTCCCTGAGCTGAACTTCTGGCCCAAGGAACACCAGAAATCATGGAAGAGAAAAATACCAGCGTTCCAACTGGAAACAGCCTCTCCCTTTTGTCTGGGCTGGGTATATTTAACATTTAATTCTGCTGCCAATACACATCTGCCAAGGAAAACTTCCCCATTTAAACCTTCCACTCATCTAAATAAGGAGAGAGGAGCTGGAAGCAGCTCCTGGCACAGCCAGGGAGGGATTGGAGCTGGAGAAAACCATCCATTTGGTGTCCTTTTTTTTTGTGATCCTGTCCTTCCCYATCAGTTTGGAACCCGGGGCTGCTTTTCCTGGTGCATTCCATGGGGATGGCTCTGGTGTCAGTCCAGCGAAGGTTGGACAGGAGTTTGAGGCCTTTTTTACTCCTTTTTGTGTTTTTCTCTACCCCAGGACTTCACCCCAGATCCCAATCTCACTGCCCACCAGGGAGGAGCCATCGCCACCACCCCAGTGGCCTTTTTGGGGGAAAAATGGAAAATTTGGGCCTTCTTGRGTTCAAGAAGGAAACTTGCTGGAAGCAGAGCAGTTTGCCAMRTCCCAGCAGCTCAGTGGGGACACCRGGACCCCTSTSTGGGTRTYATTGAGGGAAATCCAATGTTCCCCCTGGGTTTGGGGGAAGCTGCCCTGGAGCTCCCTGGTTTGGGGTCAGGGGTTTGTCCCCAGCCCTGGGCACTTGGGCTCAGCTCAGAAAGGCTCTGCTGACCCCACAGAGTGGCATCTGCAGGGCTGGCAGCTCCCCTAATTAGGGGAATGCAAATGGGCTGCGAGGGAGAAGGTGCCAGTGAAAGGGAAAGCAGCTCATGAAAGGGAGCACAGACAAGAACGGGGAAATTATTCACATTGCCCTAAAGTTTACTTCTAAGAGGCCTTTTTTTTTTCATTCTTTTTTCTTTTTTTTTCAATTTCATATATTTGCCTTGATCATTTGAGAGAAAAGATCCATCCACAGACAGATCTCCAAAGAGATTATGAAATTTTTTTTTTTTTTTCAGCGTTGCTGTTGCTTTAATCCGTGCTCTCTTCAGCCAGGGAATGTCTAATTGGTGCWCTGGTGAAATCAAATGTTTAAATAGATTGAATGGCAGACTTTTTCCCTCTGTTGTGACATTAATCCCCCAATATTCCCGGGCCCCTTGCTGGGCATTGAGGCAAAGAAAGGAGCCAGAGGAGGTCCCTGTCTGTGCATCTGTGAGGTGAAAACTCCCGGGACACGCTCAGAACACATGATCCAACACATCAATTAAAACCAGCACCTTCCTGCACTCAGCACTCACAGATGAAATGAATCTCTGGGTGTGACAGCGATTTCTGCACCCCAGGGCTCAGACAGGATGGGAAGRGGAGCCCCAGGCAGTTCCTGCTCTCCAGCAAAACTTTCCCTGCAGGGATGGAGCTGAGGTTTTCTCACTCTGAYGCTCGTGGGCACTGACAGAGCTGCAAGGAGGGGCAGGAGAAGGGGTAAGATGGAAATACAGTTTCTGAAGTTTTCTTCTTTTGTTGTTTTTGTCCTTTATCATCCCACGTTCTTTGTGATTGTATCAAAATTGATAATCGTGTTTAAAATGAGTTTCTGCCTTTCTCTGTTCTGGCTGAGGCACCTGAAGAGAAGGAGTTTTATAAACTTGACTGTGAACRTCGCCCTCCCTTTCCTGAAAAAGCTCCTCAGCAATCCTGCAAAGAGCCTGGAAGGATCAGCAGGCTGCAGGCTGCGCATTCCTCCATCACTTACAAAACGCTTTGCAGAATTTGCAGCAGCAGATTAACACTGCCAGACCCACAAATCAAAGGATTTCCAGTCCACCCCCCTCCCACCTATTATGCAGGGGAAAAAAAAAAAAATCTCCATCTCCTCAGACAAGAGAGAGAGAAAAGAGATGAAATTAGGGTTTAAAATCATTTAGGTTTGCATTTCATTCCGTTTGGCATTGTCAGTGATACGCGGTGCCTACAGAAGAATTAGAAAGATTATTGTGGAATAAAAGGCAGAGGCACAGCGTGTTTGACAATATGCTCTGTATTTTACCTTCATTAGGACGGGGAGCCTGAAATGCTCATTTCTTTATGAAGAAGGAACTAAAGATTTCCAATGAGCACAGAGCAGGGGAGATTTATTGCTAAAGCAGCTTCTTAATCACAGCAAGCACCTGAACCCAACTGTGGGGCTGCTTCACACTCCTTGGGTGTGTTCCACCCTGCAGGTAGAGCTCAGCCAGTCCTGAGGGAATTCAGGGGCAGAGATTTTGGGGAATCAGAGCCCGGTTAAACCCGGCTTTGCGCACAAGAACGGGACAGCCGTGTCACCTCGGGCCCTGCTGCACTGGTGACCTTCGTGCACATCCCTCCGTGGGTTCTGGGACACCAAAAGCAGCCCCGAGGGTTCACCAGGAGCAGCCTGGGGTGGAGATGGTGGGAATTGGGACCGGGATAACGCCGGAGATGCGCCCAGCCGCTCCCAGTAGCTCCCAGTATCTCCCAGCAGCTCCCAGCCCTAAAGATTTCTCCCCGTTCCTGGAACAAACCCAGACGGGAAATCTTTGCAGGCTGCCCCCAGCACTGTGGGTTGGGCTGCGGCTGGGTCATTAGCGAGTAATTAATGACAGGGACAAACCAGCAACAGGAAAAGCCGCAGGGTTCGGATTCTGCTGCTGCTGCTGCTTCAGCGCGGGGAGATGGAGCGGGCACGGCTGGGCTGGAGACAGCTCAGGAAATGTCCCCTCCTGGCTGGGGACCGCTCAGGGAATGTCCCCTCCTGGCTGGGGACAGCTCAGGGAATGTCCCCTCCTGGCTGGGGACCCTGCTCCTGGTCCCTGAAAAGCTCGGGAGATGGTGTCAGAGCCCTCAGGAAATCTCTGAGCTGTGGATTCTCCACGGGACGGGGCAGGGCGTTGATGTCCAAAGCTCTGTGGTCGCTCCTTCCCTGGAGGGTCAATAATTGACTCCAAAAGCTGGAATTCCTGCCCATTTTGATCAGGAGGGGCAGCCTGACCCTGAGCACCCCTGGGAGGCTCCGGATGAGCCATTCCCGACCCTGCTGGGGCTGGGGCAGCACAGCTGGAATGGGAGAACAGCTGGAATGGGGCACAGCTGGAATGGGGAAACAGCTGGAATGGGGCACAGCTGGAATGGGGGCACAGATGGAATGGGGTCACAGCTGGAACGGGATCACAGCTGGAATGGGTCACAGCTGGAATGGGTCACAGCTGGAACGGGGTCACAGCTGGAATGGGGCACAGCAGGAATGGGTCACAGCTGGAATGGGGTCACAGCTGGAACGGGGTCACAGCTGGAATGGGTCACAGCTGGAATGGGGTCACAGCTGGAACGGGGGAATAGCTGGAATGGGGGAACAGCTGGAATGGGGCACAGCTGGAATGGGGGAACAGCTGGAATGGGGGAACAGCTGGAATGGGGGAACAGCTGGAATTGGGGCACAGCTGGAACGGGGGCACAGCTGGAATGGGGGAACAGCTGGAATGGGGGCACAGCTGGAATGGGGGCACAGATGGAATGGGGTTACAGCTGGAATGGGGCACAGCTGGAATGGGGGCACAGCTGGAATGGGGGAACAGCTGGAATGGGGGCACAGCTGGAATGGGGGAACAGCTGGAATGGGGGAACAGCTGGAATGGGGCACAGCTGGAATGGGCTCACAGCTGGGATGGGGTCACAGCTGGAATGGGGTCACAGCTGGAATGGGTCACAGCTGGAATGGGGTCACAGCTGGAATGGATCACAGCTGGAATAGGGTCACAGCTGGAATGGGGGCACAGCTGGAGTGGGGGCACAGCTGGAATGGGGAACAGCTGGAGCAGGGGAACAGCTGGAATGGGGGCACAGCTGGAATGGGGTCACAGCTGGAATGGGGGCACAGCTGGAATGGGGGCACAGCCAGAATGGGGTCACAGCTGGAATGGGTCACAGCTGGAATGGGGGCACAGCTGGAACAGGGGAACAGCTGGAATGGGGCACAGCTGGAACGGGGCACAGCTGGAATGGG
>NW_026624139.1:132175-136459 GCF_030028575.1 Malurus melanocephalus
CCCAGTCCCAGGGCTGATTGTGGGGGGACTCAGCTCCCCTCTCTCAGCCCCTGTGCCCCACTCTGTGGGGTGGCCCTGGGCTGTCCCTCTGGGGACACTTTGGAGCACAGATGTGACCCAGAGTGGGACCAGGGATCCCCACAGTGCTGGCAGCCTCCAGGTGACCTTCCTTTGGCCACTCAGCCTGTGACCAAGATGGAAAACTGTCCCTCCTCCTGGCAGGGCCATGGCAGCCCCAGGAGCGAGAAACACAAGGGTGCAGCAGAATATTTATTTTAGACGAGCTGGGGGTGGTGAGCAGAGCTTGGGTCACGCTGAGGAGCCAAGGCAAGGAGAGGAGAAGGTGACCCAGTCAATCCTGTGGGGCCAGCACCAGCGATGTTCTCCTGTTGTATTTGATTTTGTAACATCACTAAATATTACTGGTACCTTYTCCAGGGTTATTTTTGTGCTCTCCTCTGTATGATCCCCTTTCTTTCAGCTCTTAGCTGTGGGAAGATGATTAAAAATGGCACATTGTCTGCACCTGGAATTCCTGACACAACCTCGGCACAGGCAATTGTGTTTCTGACAGTAACAAGACACTCTGGAACTCGGGATTCGGAGACTTTCTGTTCTCCTGCCCTTGCACTTAATGAAACCAGAGTTTGTTGCAGAAAGAAAAAGCCGGAGTTAATTTCAGCTCGGTTCAAGCCAGGCATCCAGAGGCAGGAGCCGGAGTTATGAGAAAATCTGACGAGAGGAAAGGATAAGGAGCTCTAGGAAAAGAAAAAATCCTTTTTATTTCCCAAGAAGGTATTATGAGAAGGAGAGAGAGAAAGAAAAAAAAAAAATCACTTGACAATATTCTTCTAAAGAAAAAGAATAGTGTAAAGTGCTGGTTAAATTCCCATTGATCTTTCACTCAGCTTCCCATATACATGTGGGTTTGACTACTTGATACTTCCCTTCACTGTCATAAGTAATAACTGAGGGGAAACAATCATTTCTAAATAACTGCCTATGATTCTTCTATTGTAGTGATTAGTGCTGAATAATTGCCAGCTCGGCGGAGTTGGTGCCGGGYTGGAAGGCAGCGGGAGCTGTCAGCGCTGACGGAGCCTATAGACGGTGCCTATAGATGGTGCTCTTCGCTTCCCTGCAGCCTCCTGGGCGAGATTCCCGTGTCCCAAACGCTCCCAGGGATTAGGGAAGGCTCTTTTTAGGGTTCCCAGCAGCTGCGTTTGGTGCTGGGTTTGTCAGGGAGGAGCGGGTTCTGTTTGATCCCGCAGGGAGTGGCGAACGTGGGGTGAACGCTGCTGCTGGGGCTGATGTGGGTACAGAGGGATGGCAGGAACTGAGGGATGGAAGGAACTGAGGGATGGCTGGAGCAGAGGGATGGCAGGAGCTGAGCGGTGGCAGGAACTGAGAGGTGGCAGGAGCAGAGGGATGACAGAAACGGAGGGGTGGCAGGAACAGAGGGATGGCAGGAACAGAGGGGTGGCAGGAACCGAGGGGTGGCAGGAGCAGAGGGGTGACAGGAACCTAGAGTGGCAGGAGCAGAGGGATGGCAGGAACCGAGGGATGGAAGAAATCGAGGGATGACAGGAACTGAGGGATAGCAGGAACCCTGGGATGGCAGGAGCAGAGGGATGGAAGGAACCGAGGGATGGCAGGAACCCCGGGATGGCAGGAACACTGGAATGGCAGGAACCGAGGGATGGCTGGAGCAGAGGGGTGGCAGAAATGGAGGGATGGCAGGAACAGAGGGGTGGCAGGAACTGAGAGGTGGCAGGAGCAGAGGGATGGCAGGAACTGAGGGGTGGCAGGAGCCGAGGGATGGAAGGAACCAAGGGATGGCAGGAGCAGAGGGGTGGCAGGAACCGAGGGGTGGCAGGAACTGAGGGATGGCAATAACCCCGGGATGGCAGGAACCGAGGGGTGGCAGGAACCGAGGGGTGGCAGGAACCGACGGATGTCAGGAACAGAGGGATGGCAGGAACCGAGGGTGGCAGGAGCAGAGGGATGGCAGGAACCCCGGGATGGCAGGAACACTGGAATGGCAGGAACCGAGGGGTGGCAGGAACCGAGGGGTGATACACTAAACACATTGTATAAACAGCAACCTTGACTCAACAGCAAAATATTTGTGCAGTCATCTATTGTTTCGCATGCATGAATTCAAGCACAGCTGGGTGGTGGCACACTGGGCTGAGTCAGAGGTTGTAAAAGTATTCAATATGATGGAGAGGTTCCCCTCTGTCAGAACAACACGAGCCCAAAAGTTCTGTGTAAATGGTGCATTAAGTGTTTGAGCAGAGGCCTSTAAGTCCTTTCTGACAGGAAAAATTTCAAACTGGAAASGTCCTGATGAAGGTTTTAACTGATGCTGRAGGTGTTTTTTGCATACTGGCAGGTAATATACCTACACAGTAAATGCATCAGTCCATATGAGGTCTTTACAACATATGAGGGATGGCAGGAGCCCCGGGATGCTGGGCTGGACTGGCAGGAATGGGGAGGGCTGGTGAAAGGCTCCAGGATCAGAGAGATTCTGACCTCCACGCTCTGAAACAAAAGAGTTTATCAAAGATAGGACAGGGAAAACTGGTGATACACAGGCTCCAAACAGAGCCGGGTCTTTCTCTGGGGCTTTGCTTTGCTTAAACCCTGCTTTGTCACCTGCAGAAAAGGGGTGCTCAGAGTCCCTCCCTGGGTCAGGGAATGGGATAAGATGTTCATGGCAAGTTTAGAGATGGATTTACAGCCCAACTTCCCAGTTTGACCAGCAGCTGCTGAGCTCCTGCCTTCTCCTCCAAAGCTCTGTGTGCCTGTGTTGGTGCCACTGCTGCCAAAGGAGTGGTCCTGCACCCAGGTGGGTCCAAGAGCTGGGGACAGGAGAGGGGGATGCCAGGCATGGACTGGGACCTGAACCTCGGTCACCATCCCCTGGCAGAATTGGAGGCAGGTCCTTCTTCTGTGGCAGCTCCAAATTTCCATTCCAACACTTAGGTCTGTGACCTGTGCAGGAGAAGGAAAGGGAATGCCCTGGGCTGGGCTGTCCTTGGGCTGTGCTGGGGTTGTGGGGTTGTCCTGAGGTTCTGGGGCTGCTCTGGGGCTGTCCTAAGGTTCTGGGGCTGCTCTGGGGTTGTCCTGAGGTTCTGGGGCTGCTCTGGGGCTGTCCTGAGGTTTTGGGGCTGCTCTGGGGCTCTGGGGCTGCTCCCCAGCCCAGCAATTCTGTCCTGAGCTGCTCTGCAAACGGGAGCACAAGAGACCGGCAATAAATAATAAACAAGAGCCAGGCCTGCACAGAGGAGAGGAGAGGTTGTTGAGATGCTCTGTCCTGCCCTGAAAGGCTCCTGCACRGGGAGGAACTGCATTAGTGGGGCATTAGTGGGGCATTGAGCCAGAGATGGGCTCGTGATGGGTTTGTTCCGTTTGTGGGAATGTGCAGCACAGGGATTGCACTGGGAGAGAACGGCAGAGAGCAAAGCTTGCTCAGGAGCCGGTGCTGCCATCCTCTGAGTGCCTCCTGCTCCCTCTCCTGAGCTCTGCCGCTGCAGCCTGGGGATCTCTGCAGGAGTCAGTGGAACCCTTTTTGTGGGAGTGGGTGCAGGCTGTGCCGGGCAGGAGCTGTGCCTGTGCTCCACTGAGGGTTCTGGGGATGTGCTGGGATGGGCAGGAACACGGACAAACCAACCTGTGGCTTTCCCTGTGGGGAGGGGACAATGCAGGGGGCGGTTGTGACCCTCAGTGCAAAGTTGCACCCACACTGGGGTGCAAAGTTATTCCCTGCTGGACCCTAATGAGGGGTTCCTGAACCCTCTGCATGGGGCAAACAGCAAAACCAACAGGAACTGCGTCCTTTTCCACCCAAAACTGCCCTTGCAGGGCCTTTCTAACRCGCACCAGGCAGGGAAGATGCAGCAAGGCCACTTCTGTGGCCATGGTGACAGCAGCGAGGGTGACACGGGCTGGGCTGGAGGAGATCGGGTTGGTTTAGTCACTCGGGTTTGCTGTGGAGAAGGCCCAGGCTGATGGTTCTGATTTTATCTCACGACTGTTCCAATGTGTGATAGAAAAACGGGGAAAAAAATTCCCGATGACAAGATGTGGCAAACAGCAATCCATCACGGTATCGATTCCCTGCGCTCCTCRGAATCCCTCCCGCGCCTTTCCTGGGACGGGCTCAGCTGGGCTSTGCTCTCCTGGTCCTCAGGGCCAGAAAATCCTGCTGGGGAACTGCACAGGATCTGCCTCCCTGAGTCCGGGTGTGCCCAAGCCCTTGTGGGCTGCTGCAGGTGA
>NW_026624139.1:137546-145516 GCF_030028575.1 Malurus melanocephalus
GCCGAGCCGAGCCGAGCCGCGCCGAGCCGCGCCGGGGAGGCGGAGGGGCTGCGGGCAGCGGCGGCCGCCCGGCCCCGGATTTCCATGGTGCCGGGGGCCGCCTGGATCCCCCCGCCCTGAGCCGGGAGGCGGGCGGCACCGGAGCGGCGAGGGCTGGTGAGTGGCGGCGGATGGCGAGGGGATGCTGCCCGCCGGGGGATGCGGGGGGTGCCCGGGGTGGGGGCTCCGCTGGGCATCTCTCCCGGCGGAGGATGCGGAGAGGAGGCTCGGGATCGATGTCGCCGTGCCGCCCGCCGCTGCCCGAGCCGGGTGGCACCGGGGCTGCGGTGGCACCGGGGCTGCAGAGCGCGGGGTGGTGCTCGCCAGCCCCGGCCCCGCCGCTGATCCGGTCCCGGCCGTGCCCGCGGAGCTGCCCGGGGGTACCGGGGGAGCCTGCGGAAGGGATGGAAAGACCCCTCCGATTCCCCGCTTGCAGCGAATGCAGCTCCCGCTCCCTCCCCCGGCTGCTCCGCGTTCCCGTTAGACATCGCTGTTTCCTCGTTAATTCTGCGGCCGCTCGGTACCGCTCGSTCGCGGTGTGGATTATCCCAATGCACCGGGATAAACTCATCTCCACAGAAAGTTCCTGCTAGCAAGGACGGAGGTTTTGGAAAACACACCTGAATCTCAGGGGGAAAGCATAAAATCCCCGCTGAAACTTTCCTAAATCCCCTCGAGAGCCTTTCTGGAAGGCGGTGAGGGCAGAGATGCCGAATGCACTTGTGCTCCCTTGAGGGAAATCCCAGCTCCAGGGCGATGGTGGCGGTTTGTGCAGCCCCGGAGCTGTCGGGTGGGTGTTGGTGACAGCCGAGGCTGCTCTGTGAGCTGTCCTCGCCGCCTGTGACCTCCGTTTAACCTGGCACGGTCAGGCATTCCCGGCTTTGTCTCCATCCACGCTATGGCCAATACTCGCACGTTCCTGGAGGTGAAGTGAGTGATGTTCAATTAATCTGTGTTCTAAGGGGGTATCAGAAAGTCAATAGGTTAATTTTAAGTGAGGTGAATAGTAAGTGGCGGAGGGAAAAAAATCCCCTGTGCGTCTGTGAGCAGCGGCTCGGGCTGGGAGTGAGGGAACGTGGAGTTTGCCGAGTGCCATGATGTAAACCCGGGGCTGAGAGGCTGCTCCTGCTCTGTGCTGAGCACTTGATGCTTCGCTGGTGGCTCGAACGTGCTCGACAGACCTCGGCTGAGTTGGGGACACGCTCCTGTCCCTCGTGCTCGGATGGCTTCATTGATAACGGTGTCTGAAGTGCAATCAGATGACCTACTTTACAGCTGAGGGACAGATGCCTCGCAAGAATCTGTGCCATCCTCGGAACAGATGTTTGGCTTTTTACCTTTAACACTGAGGTGTTAGATCCTTTAAACCTCAGTGGGGCTTTTTTTGGTCTTTATGGCTGTCCTTTTGCCATTTGTTGTCACTTTGAGGACCCTCAAAGCTCGAATGTGGTATTTTGGGGTGGTGCAGGGGGAGCAGATAAAGCAGCTTTGATTCGAGAAGCGGTGAGGAACGTGACCCAGCGGTGTCAGCTGTGAAATGGCTTATCTGGCAGAGCAGTCATCCCTCTCCACTCCTCCAACCGCATCCCCAGCGCTTGTTGCGRGAAGATAAACTAACCCAATTTACTCCTCATTGTCTTTATGGTGTTGTTTGATGTAATTAATTGTGGAGTGTYCCCCCCCGGCTCGGAACGGTGGAAGCAGGTAACAGATGCCGCGTGAGATSGGCACATAACCCACCGATGTGATGGGAACAGCTCTTCCCATGCTCTGCCTCGTTCCTTGCGTGAACCCTGAGCGTTTTCCCGGCAGCAGAGAGCTTCAGATGGGTGCAGGAGGGGAATCTGCAGGCGCTGGAGCCCGCGGGARGAAGGGGAGGCTGCTCCTGCCCTGTGCTCTTTAACTCTCCTCAGCAAATTGCATTAGGATGTGACAAATTGGCTCGCAAAGCAGCTAAATGGAAACGGCATTTGGAGCAGTTTGCCGGGCAGACCCTGCGGAGTCTGGGGGGAAATGTGTGATTTTTGCAGGCTTTTCCCGACATCCCCCGTTTAGGTGCCGCCACGAGGCTTTCCAGAACTTACTTTGGGAACTCCTGTTGCAGCTAAATGTGGGAGTCTCGAGCACGCCTTGGAAAGGTTGCCCAAAAGCTAGGGCAGATGTAGGTGCAGACTGTCTCATGCCGTGGGCAGCTGAGATGAGGAGCTGAACCGGGGAAGAAAGCAAAGCCGATATTTAGAAACTGCGTGAGTGGTGAGGAGCTGAAGGTGGGAAGCCGGGCTGGTTGTTGGGTGCCAACGTGACGCTCTGCTGTGGGAGCAGAGGTACCTTTGTTCCCTCAGGGATGATCTGGGGGAGCAGGGGCACCTTTATTCCCCAAGGAATGATCTCCTGGGGGAACAGGGGGATCTTTGTTCCCTCAGGGATGATCTCCTGGGGGAACAGGGCACCTTTGGTCACAGAGGAATGATCTCCTGAGGGTGCAGGGGCACCTTTATTCCCCAAGGAATGATCTCGTGGGGGAGCAGGGGCACCTTTATTCCCTCAGGGATGATCTCCTGGGGGAGCAGGGACACCTTTAGTCACTGAGGGATGATCTGGGGGAGCAGGGACATCTCTGTTCCCCCAGGAACGATCTCCTGGGGAAGCAGGGGAACCTTTATTCCCCAAGGAATGCTCTCCTGAGGAGCAGGAACACCTTTGGTCTCTCAGAGATGATCTCCTGAGGGTGCAGGGACACCTTTGGCCCCCAAGGAATGATCTCCTGGGGGAGCCAGGGGCACCTTTGGCCCCCAAGGAATGATCTCCTGGGGGAGCAGGGGCACCTTTATTCCCTCAGGGATGATCTCCTGGGGGAGCAGGGGCACCTTTGGCCCCCAAGGAATGATCTCCTGGGGAAGCAGGGGCACCTTTATTCCCTCAGGGACGATCTCCTGGGGGAGAAGGGGCATCTTTGTTCTCCGGGGCCGTTTTGTGGCTCTCGGATGCGCCGCATCCCACCAGGAAGGTGCGCACCTGCCCCTCTCGTGCCGCCTCTCAGAGCGCGGCCGCGGCTGCTCGAACGTGGCGGTGATCAAGCTGTTTTAATTGGCCCCTCTGCAGCCTGAACAATAAATATGTAATGGGGCAGAGTGCCCCCCTGCTCCTCACGGCGCTCAGCCTGTCATTTTTGATGGGGCAGAGCGTGCTCTCCCCATCCCCGTGCTCGGGCTCCTCTCCCGCTCGCTTCCACCCTGCGAAAACCGCGCTCCCCCATCTGCCTTTGGCATCCTTAAAATGAGGGGGGGGAAAAAAAAAAAACCTGAAAAAAAAGATGAACCTGAGCATGCAGTGCTCCTGAGACAGGCCCCTTCACATTTCTAAACACTCTTGATTATTCAGCTAATCTTTATTTCATGGGCCTGTTACAAGAAACACAAACGGGGGAGAAAGTAGAAGGCGGTGACACATTTAAAATACACAAGAAAAGTGCTGGCAGGAATATAATCGTTCTTCTTCCAGCAATATGAAATATTTATGGGCCTAAGTTGTGGCAAGATTCTCTGCCTCCCCTCCCACCTAACTCCGAAATGTTTTTTCCCCAGTATAACAGGAACTGGGGGGCACTGGTGGCGCTGCCAGCAGAGCCTTGTGTCCCCACCAGCTGTCGGCAGGGCTGGGGCACCCATCTGGCCGGGCACAGCGTCCGTCTGTCCGTCCCTGTGGAAGGCAGGGMGAGGGAGGAGCGGAGCGCTGGCCAAGCTGCCCTCTCGAACGGGAGCGGGGCTGTTACAGTCTGTTAACTCGAAATAATTCAGCAGCGTCCCCTCGGCGAGCTGTGAAAAGCCCCCTTTGAGGTGCCCGTGTTGCGGAGGAGCCGCTGCTCCCCCAGGGCATTCTGCTATTAATTCATTAGATCTGAGGGTTTTTTTTTTTTCCTCTCGTCCCCCCTCTTTTCTCCTCTCCACCCCCCTCCCTGGCAATTCAAACAGTGATGAATGGACAAAAATCCCTCAAGGGAAACATTTTTTCACTTAGTTACAAAGATTTCATGGCTAATTAGAGTAAATGTGGTTTTTAGAGTGTTAATCTCTTAACCAGCTTGGCTGGGAGGCCACCGCCACAACAGCAAAGGGGAGGGCAGGGGGGACCAAGGGGGAAAAGGTGCTTCCAACTTGTGGCTGGGGCTGCTCGCAGGACCTGGAGTGTCGCTGTCACCCGGAGCATCCCGCCGTGACCTCCTTAGCTGTGCCCGTGGTGTGCCCATCTCCCTCCCGGGCAGGGCGAGGGCACCGCGGGGCTCTTTGWGAGCGCAGGGGGAGCCCGGCGATGAAAGAAGGAGCGGGAACAAAAGCAGAATTGAGGGCAGAGCGCTGTCCTTGGGCGGCAGCGGCGGCCGCCCGGGGCTCGGGCTCACAGCCGCTCTCCGCAGCGAAAATAAATTTATTTAYCGGGGGCAGCGACACGGGCCGGGGGGCTCTGGGGACGTCCCCACGTGCTGCTGGGTCACACGGTGGCCCTGTCGCCTGCAGCCCGAGCCTGTGGTCAGTGCTGGTCACACACGCGGCCAGGGTGGCACAGGATTGCCCAGGGCTGRTGGAAGTCATCCCCTTTGCTGCTCKAAGGGGATTTATCCTCATGCCTGCGGCAGTGCTGCTCTTTTCTCCGGTTCTTCCCGCCTGCCATCCCCATTCCAGCCGGGTTTTGGCTTCACCTCCGGTGGGAAAAAGGCAAAAAAAGGGAAATATGGTCTGAGTGATTGCTGAGCCCGACACCCAGCCCAGGCCCCACAGCCGGCACAGGGAACAGATTGGGGAGATTGGGGGTGGGAAATGGGCTTGAAATTCCTCCTCATCCCACTAGAGGGGATCCTCTGGATCCAGCTAAAATCCCAACATCACCCRGCAAGGAGCAGAGCTGCGCTGAGCTGCATCCCCTGACTGGGGGCGATGGGGAACGGGATGGGGGGCTGGAATYTGAGCGGGGCTTTGCTGAGCACAGCACCGGGCGGGGAACGGGAGGATTTTGGTGTTTTTTAGACATCCCCGGCCGATGCAGCCGGGCTGGGGCCGTGTCCCCACTCCTGGTCCATGCACGGGTGGYTGTGGCTCCTTTTCCTGCTGTGTACAAGCCCAAGTCTGCTGGGGTGGGSTGAGGCTGCTCCAGCAGGGCTTTCCCAAGGCAGCAGAAACTTCCCGAACGCACGAGTGCAACACGTGTCAGTGACGGACCCGATGTGCTCACTGCGAGGCTGGAACGGGAATTCTGATCCCCTGGAGGGGCTGGGTACCGGGATGCTGCGGGGGGAGCTGCCAAAGAGGCGCCCTCCCCTCCCCTCCTTATCAGGGAGAGCCCATCTCGTGTTTCTCCCCGCAATCGCGGCTTCTGTTTGGCTGAAATGAAGCTGGGAGGTGGGGACGGGGGGAGTGAAAAGCGAGATAAATGTAGCGCACGATGAAAATTTAATCCTGCTTTGCCGGGGCTAAAACTGCATTCAGAGCRGGAGATAAAAGGCATCAGAGTCACGTTATAACAAAGTCCAGATGATCCCCAAAGGCACTGGAATATTGAGCCTGGKAAAACCCTGCCGGGGTTCTGCTGTGCCAGGCTGGCAGCTGGTGATGCCCCTCCATGCCTGGCACTGACAGAGGGACCCTGCCCCTGCTCTGGAATGGTTTGGGTGGAAAAAAAACCTTAAAGGAAAGGACCTTTCCTTCTCTGGAAGAGTCTAAGGCCAGGCTGGACAGGGCTTGGAGCAGCCTGGTCCAGTGGAAGGTGTCCCATGGTAGGGGGCTGGAGCTGGATCATCCTCCAATCCAAACCGTTCTGGAATTCCACGATAAACCCAAAATAAGCAAACTGACAGCAAAGAGCTGTTCCAAGTCCACCTTGGAATGAAAAATGCTCTGTTGGAATGAGAATCAGCTCTGTGCAGGAGCCCTTGCTCTTCCAAGAGTTTCCCCTGTGGAAATTCTGCCACGCAGGTGATCCTGAGCTAACCCCGCTCCGTGTCCCGTGTCTGCTGTGAGCTCCTAAAAACCTCATGGACAGGATGGCCCTGCTGGAGACCTCCTGAAACCCAGGAGAGGCTCTTCAGAGCTCCTGCCTKTCCAGCTGGAGCCTGGAGCCCTCCCCAGCCTGTCTGGGGTCTGAGGAACCCCTGGAGATCCCTGCCCCAGCCAGGCCCTGTCTCTCCAGACCCAGCTCCGTGCTGTGCTCGGTGTCACGTCAGCTTCCCTTTTCCTGCTCCAGCACCGCTTCCCCATTTCATAAAAGTGAAAGGTGACGTCTGAGTAAATATTGCCCTGACCTCTCACCTCTGCTCCTCCTCCCGCTGCCTCCCCAGGGCTCCTCTTCGGCTGCCCCGGGGCTGTGCGGGAGGAGGGGGCTCCGTGGGGGCTCTGTGGAGGCTCAGGGCTGGAGCTGACAGAAGGGCAGGATCCGCCCTGGCTGTGCCTCTGTCCGTCACTGGGTGTTGGGTCAGCGGTGGCAGAGAGCAGCGGGAGCTGTCCCCGTGGTGTCACAGCCACCAGCACCGTCCCTGTGTCACAGCCCAGCCAGGTCCTGGCAGGAGCACAGGGAGGGGCTGCTCAGGGAGATGCTGAAGGTTTTTTGGGGACACAGTGCAGGAAGAATCCATATAAACAGGAGAGCGTTGGGAGAAGAAGCACAGGCAGGGAAGGCTGAGCGTGGGTCCAGGCTCTGCCCCTCTGTGTGACCTGAAGGGGCTGGCAGGGCTCTCCCAGCTCCCTCCTGCCCTGGGCTCACCTCCTGCATGGGGATCAGCACTGGGGATGAGGGGAAGCCTGTGGGATGTGCAGGCAGATCCGATTCCCTTTTCTGCTGGAGATGGGAGCGCGACAGTCCCCAGCGAGGCCGTTCCCCGGACGGGTTGAATCAACATCTCCTTCCCCTTCCAACCCCCGCCTGGCTCCAGCAGCATTCACAAACCAGCACCTGAAYTCCCCCAGCACYGRGCTCCAGCCCCATTTCCCTGCCCYGTGCCTCGGGAAGCCGCAGGCAGYGGCAAAAACAGGAAAACTGCGCTGGRGCTCTGCCGCGCGCCGGGGAGGAAACGCGGCCACCGCGGCCACCGGCGCTCCCTGACTCAGCGTGGAAGGAGTTCCTCGTGTCACTTCCAGGCTCAGCCAGCCTGGGAACAGATTCGTCCCAGCCAGATTCACGTGCAGCTCTTCCTCTGTGGCGGTTCTGTCACCGTTTGTGCACCGCAGCGATCCCTCGAGCGCGCGCTGCTCCTCTGGTCACCCTGCGAGACGATGGCAGAAATCTGGAATGGTTTTCCAGGTGTTCCTGAATCTCCCTGCTTTGGTTTGGCCACCTGGGAATRAGCTTCCGAAAAGTGAGTTTGTGCTCCAAGCTTTTGAGGTCAATGCTTGGACGGCGCTTTAATGAGGATTTGAGCTGTTGGGATTTGTGTCTCGAGTTTTGGGCTCTCGGGATTTGGCCCTGGCAGGGTTTTTGTTTGAGCCAAAAGTTGTGATTTCCCCCTCGGAATGGGAGGTTGGGATTGCAGGAATTGGCAGCTGGGAAAGCAGGAGCTGTGGTGAATGTGTGAGTGTTAAAACCCCCCAGGTGAGGGTACCAAAATGGGCATTTTTTTCGCATTTTTTGTAGAATATTTACACACGGCAGAGCCCACAGGCTGGGTGCTTGCCCAGGTAGCCRAATTTGAGGGGTTCAGCTCGTGTGAAGGGCTTTGTTCCCCGTGGCTGGGCAGATTTATCGGTGTCACAGCAGAGGAACAGGGAGTTGGCTGCGGAACAGGGATGTTACAGTTCAACTCCATAAAACACGCCGGCTGTCTCCTCTACTCAGTCATTTGCCAAGTCCCCAAAAAGTCTGCAGTGACAGGAGCAGAGGATGGAGCACTGCCCTCATGATCATATTTCCTGTCTTTGCTGGTTTATGTCACAGCCTGGAATGTTATTTGA
>NW_026624139.1:145666-146566 GCF_030028575.1 Malurus melanocephalus
TGCGAAGAGGTGGGGAGGAAAAGGGAGCGTGCCTGGAGGTTTTCCTAACTGCCTCGATTATTCTTACACTTWAAATTTGCCATTTCACAGGTTTGGAATCTGCACTGAGGTTAAAAYATAGAGCCATGGAATGGTTTGGGTTGARAAGGACCTTAAATTTCCCTTCCTTGGAAGTGTCCAAGGCCAGGGCTCGGAGCAGCCTGGTTCAGTGGAAGGTTTCCCATGGCAGRGGGTTGGAACTGGATAATCTTCAAGGTCCCTTCCAACCCAAACCATTCTGGAATTCCATRATAAACYCAKAGTAAGCAAACTGKCAGTAAGAGCTTTTTCAAAGTCCKCCTGGGAATGAGAAATGCTTTGTGTTTGCCTTAAAACTTCTAAAAATCTGTATTTCTGAATTAATTCAACATCAGAGGTGTCACCCATTGTGTCACAGGAGATGGGAGGGACAGATGGAAAAACATCCCCAGGATTTTGCTGGGCTGAGGGATGCAGAGGCAGAACAGGAGCACTGTGAGGTTTTTTCTACAGTTTTCAAGGAGTTAATTAAAGCAGCAGTGAGGAGTTCATTAGACCAGCCCTGTCCTGGAGTGTTTGGCTCCTCTGGCAGCAGAGGAGCCTCCTGGAGCAGGGATTGTGGCAGGTTCAGACTGCCTGGAAAAATCTCATAGCAACGGGGGAGCAGGGGCCAAACGTCCCGAGCTGGCAGGAGAAAGGGACAGCAGCCCCTGTGCCTGTCCCCAGGCACTGAACGAGCTGCTGGACAAGGGCTGCTGTCACCCAGCTTTTCAGGGACAAGTCGGTGCCATCGGTTCCGCCGATGAGTTCCCTGGAGCCGAGGTGGCCGCGGGCTCGGCGCTGCCAGAGCAAATTCCCGGAGAGGAACAAAAGGCACGGGCT